>NC_057725.1:72405294-72435238 GCF_004010195.1 Chiloscyllium plagiosum | reverse complement strand
AATACAACGTAGAACATTTTCGTGCAGTGCAGGCCCTTTATGGAACTGCTCGGCTGATAAATAAACATTAGACTAATACAACACAAAATATAACAGCGCAGTACTGGGCCATTCTGGAACCGCTCCGCTAATACAGGTTGTTTGACTCATAGAACACAGAACATTACACCGCAGTTCAGACCGTTTATGGGATCACACGGCTCATAAAGGAATTTAGACTAATACAACATGGAATATCACAGCGCAGTACAGGTTGTTTATGGAACCACTTGGCTAAGAAATAAAGTTACACTCATAGAAAATAGATCATTCCATCGCAGTACTGGCCCTTTTTGAACTGCTCAGCTAATGCAGGAAGTTAGATTCACAGAACATAGAACGTTACAGCGCCGTACACACCCTTCATTGAACCGCTTGGCTGATAAAGGAAGTTTGACTAATACAACATAGAACATGACAGTGCACTGCAGGTCCTTTATGGAACTACCTGGGCAATAAATGAAGGTAGACTAGTACAACATAAAACATTACAGCGCAGTACAGGCCCTTTAAGGAACTGCTCGGCTCATAAAGGAAATCAGACTGATATAACATAGAACATGATATCTTAGCACAGGCCCTTTATGGAACCGCCAGACTGATAAACGAAGCTAGACAAATCAACATAGAACATTACAGCGCCGTACAGGCCCTTTATGGAACCACTCAGATAATAAAGCAAGTTAGAATAATACAATATTGAACATTCCAGCGCAGAACAAGCGGTTTATGGAACTACTTGGCTAATAAAGGAAGTTAGACTCATACAACATAGCCCTTTACAGCGCAGTACAGACCTTTTATGGAACCGATTGGCTAATAAAGGAAGTTAGAATAATATAACAAAGAACATTACAGCACCGTACAGGCCCCTTATGCAACAGCTCAGCTATTGATGGACTTTAGACTCATAGAACACAGACCATTCCATCGCAGTATTGGCCCTTTCGGCTAATACAGGAAGTTAGTCACACAGAAAATATAACGTTACAGCACAGTACACGCAAATCATTGAACCGCACGGATGAAGAAGAAAGCTCGAATAATACCACATAGAACATTACAGTGCAGTATACTTTCTGTATTAGTCTACAGTCTTCTATTAGCTGAGCGTTTCAATAAAAAGCCTGTGCTGAGCTGTGATGTTCTATGTTCTATGAGTCTAACTTCCTTTATTGTCCGAACAGTTCCATAAGGGACTCGTACTGCGCGTTCATGTTCTCTGTTTTACTCGTCTAACTTCCTTTTTTAGAGGACCGGTCGCTATAAGGGCCTGTACTGTGCTGTAATGTTCTATGATTTATTCGTCTAACTTCCTTTATTAGCTGATCCGTTGCTTAGAGGGCCTGTACTGCGCTGTAATTTTCAATGTTGTATGAGTATAGCATCCTCTATTAGCGAGTGGTTCCATAAAGGGCCTGTACGGCGCTGTAATGTTCTATGTTGATTTGTCTAGCTTCGTTTATCAGTCTGGCGGTTCCATAAAGGGCCTGTGCTAAGATATCATGTTCTATGTTATATCAGTCTGATTTCCTTTATGAGCCGAGCAGTTCCTTAAAGGGCCTGTACTGCGCTGTAAAGTTTTATGTTGTACTAGTCTACCTTCATTTATTGCCCAGGTAGTTCCATAAAGGACCTGCAGTGCACTGTCATGTTCTATGTTGTATTAGTCAAACTTCCTTTATCAGCCAAGCGGTTCAATGAAGGGTGTGTACGGCGCTGTAACGTTCTATGTTCTGTGAATCTAACTTCCTGCATTAGCTGAGCAGTTCAAAAAGGGCCAGTACACCGATGGAATGATCTATTTTCTACGAGTGTAACTTTATTTCTTAGCCAAGTGGTTCCATAAACAACCTGTACTGCGCTGTGATATTCCATGTTGTATTAGTCTAAATTCCTTTATGAGCCGTGTGATCCCATAAACGGTCTGAACTGCGGTGTAATGTTCTGTGTTCTATGAGTCAAACAACCTGTATTAGCGGAGCGGTTCCAGAATGGCCCAGTACTGCGCTGTTATATTTTGTGTTGTATTAGTCTAATGTTTATTTATCAGCCGAGCAGTTCCATAAAGGGCCTGCACTGCACGAAAATGTTCTACGTTGTATTCGTCGAACTTGATTTAGTAGCCGGGCAGTTCCATATTGGGCCTGTACTGATCTTTAATGTTCCATGTCCTGTCAGTCTAATTTCCTTTATTAGCTGAGCGATTCCTTAATGCACCTACATTGCGCTGTAATGTTCTATGTTACATGAGCCTAACATCCTCCAGTAGCCGAACAGTTCTATAAAGAGCATGTACTGTGCTATAATGTTCAATTTTGTTTTAGTTTAACGTCTTGTATTAGACGAGCCTATGCTGAGATTTTATGTTCTTTGAGTCTAACTTCCTTTATTAGCCGTTACATTAAGAGCCTGAGCTGCGTTGCCATGTACTGCACTGTAATGTTCTGTGTTGTATTGGTCTAACTTCCTTAATTATCTGAAAGGTTCCATAAATTGCCTATGACTCTGCTACAATGTTCTATGTTCTATGAGTGCAACTTTATTTAGATTAGATTAGATTACTTTACAGTGTGGAAACAGGCTCTTCGGCCCAAAAAGTTCACACCGATCCGCCGAAACACAAACCACCCATACCCCTACATTTACCCCTTACCTAACACTACGGACAATTTAGCATGGTCAATTCACCTGACCTGCACATCTTTGGACTGTGGGAAGAAACCAGAGCACCCGGAGGAAACCCACGCAGACACGGGGAGAATGTGCAAACTCCACACAGTCAGTCGCCTGAGGCGGGAATTGAACCCGGGTCTCTAGCTAACCACTGTGCCACTGCGCCGCCCATTAGTTTAACGTCCTTTATTAGCCACACAGTTCCGCCACTATTTATTCGCTGAGCGGTTCCATAATCAGCCTGTACTGCGCTATGATAGTCTATGTTGTATTAGTCAAAATTTCTTTATTAGCCGAACGGTTCCATAAAGGGCCTGTACTGTTCTGTCATGTTTTTGTTTTATTAGTCCAACTTGATTTATTAGCCGGGCAGTTCCATACTGGGCCTATACTGAGCTGTAATGTTCCATGTCCTATAAGTCTAACTTCGTTTATCAGCACAGCGATTCCTTAAAGGACCTGTGCTTTACTGTAATGTTCTATGTTGTCTGTGACTAACATTCTCTATTAGCCAAACATTTCCATAAAGGGCATTTACTGTGCTGTAATGTTCCATGTTGTTTTAGTTTGACGTCTTGTATTAGTAGAGCGGCTCCATAAACTGCCTGTGCTGAGCTTTTATGTTCTCTGTGTCCAACCTCCTTTCTTGGCCGTGTGGTTCCATTAAGGGCCTGTGCTGCGCTGTCATGTCCTATATTGTATTAATCTAACTTCCTTTATTAGCCGAGCGGTTCCATGAATGGCCTGTCCTGCGCTATCATGTTCTATGTTGTATTATTCCAACGTCCTTTTCTTATCTGAGAGGTTCCATAAAGGGCCTGTACTGTACTGTAATATTCTATATTCTATGAGTGTAACTTTATTTATTAGCTGAGTCATTCCATAATCAATTTGTACTGCACTGTGATATTTTATGTTATATTAGTCTAAATTCCATTATTAGCCGAGCGATTCCCTAAACGGTCTGAACTACGCTGCAATGTGCTTGGTTGTACAATCTAACACCTTGTATTAGCCGAGAGGTTCTGAAAAGGGCCTGCACTGCGTCGTCATATTTTATGGTGTATTAGTCTAAGTTTCTTTATCGGCCAAGCGGTTCCATAAATGGCCTGTACTGTGCTGTCATGGTTGGAGTTACAGGCCTCGAGGTATTCTCTGGCATGTCTTTGCTTAGCCTGTCCCAGGATAGATGTGTTGTCGCAGTCGAAATGGTGTTTGTTTTTCTTCCGTGTGTAAAAAAACAATTCGACTGGGACAACACATCTATCCTGGGACAGGCTAAGCAAAGACATGCCAGATAATTACTAGATGCCTGGCACTCCACCCACAGCGCCATAAACAATCACATAGATCTAGATACCATCCAACAACCCCTCAGAAAACGAACAGGAAATGACATCACACCAAAACCCAGCTACCCCATCCAGGACAAATATATAAATAGAAAGCAGGAGACAACAGCTTTGCTTCACTTGGAGGTCGCCACTGATGAGTTACTTAGCCAGATAATGAAATGTCTGGATATCAAACCTACAGCTCAGCGAGCAAACCTCCACCATGTAATGTTTTATGTTGTGTTGGTCTAACTTTCTTTATTATCTGATTGGTTCCATAAAGGGCCTGTACTGTGCTGTAGTGTTCTATATTCTATCCCTGGCCTTCCAACATTTTGCTGCTTATGTGACGAACAATGTTTCACAGATTGTTGTGTGCATGGACTATGTTGTTTTACTCGAAATTCCTGTATGAGCGGACCAGTTCCAGAAAGGATCTGTACTGCGTTGTTTTGCACTATTTTGTATGAGTCTAATTTCCTTTATTAGCCGAGCTCTTCCATTAGGTCTCTGTACTGCGCTGTCATATTCTGTGTTGTATTACTCTTAGTTTGTTTATCAGCCATGCGGTTCAATAAAGGGCCTGTACTGCGCCGCCATGAGCTATGCTGTATTTGTCTGAACTCCATATTAGCCGAGCAACTCCATAAAGGACCTGCACCCCTTTGTAATGTTCCTTGTTGTATTAATCTAAATTCCTTTTGTATCTGAGCGATTCCATAAAGGGCCTGTATTGCACCATTATGTTCTATGTTGCATGAGTCCAACGTCTATGTTCTGCGAGTCTAGCCTCCTGTATGAGACGAGCAATTCAGAAAGGGCATGTACTGCGCTGTAATGTACTGTATTGTATGAGTCTACCTTAAATTATAAGCCAACCGGTTGCATAAAAGGCCTGCACTGCGTTGTAATGTTCCATGTTGTAAAGTCGAACATCCGTTATTAGCCAAGCCATTCCATAAATAATGCTCAATCGCATATGAGTCTAACTTCCTTTATTAGCCAAGCGGTTACATAAAGGGCTTGTACTGCACTCTAATGTTCTGTGTTCACGGTGTATACCTTCCTTTATTGGCCGAGCGCCTCCAGAAAGGACCTGTACTGTGAAGTAATGTTCTTTGTTGTATTAGTTTAACTTTCGTAATTGGCAAAGCGGTTACATAAAGGGCCTGCACTGCACTGTCAAATTCTTTGTTGTATCACTGTAATTTCCATCAACAAGCGAGCGTTTCCATAAAGGTCCTGTCCTGCAGTGACATGTTCTATGTTGTTTTCGTCTAACTTCCTTTATTTGCCGAGTGGTTCCATATAGGACCTGCAGTGCGCTGTCATGTTCTATGTTGTATTAATCTCGCTTCCTTTTCTCGCTGAGCGGTTCAATAAAGGGCCTGTACTGACCTGTCATTTTCAATGTTCTACGAGTATAACTTCATTTATAAGCTAAGAGTTTACATAAATGGCCTGTACTGCGCTGTAATTTTCTATGTTCTTCGAGTCTCATAGCTATAATTATCCGAGTGGTTGCATAAAAGCCCTGTAATGCTGTGTAATGTTCTATGTTCAGTCAGTGTAACTTACTTTGCTGCTGAGTGGTTTCATAAAAGACTTGTACTGTAATGTTCTACGTTGTATTAGTCTAACTTACTTCATTCCTGAAGAATGGCTTATGCCCAAAACGTCGATTCTCCTGTTCCTTGGATGCTGCCTGACCTGCTGCGCTTTTCCAGCAACACATTTTCAGCTCTGATCTCCAGCATCTGCAGTCCTCACTTTCTCATCCTAACTTACTTCAGGAGCCAAGTGGTTCCCTGAAGGGTCTGTACTGCGCTGTAATGTCCTATGTTCTATTCGTCTAACTTCCTTTATTAGCCATGCGGTTCCATAAAAAGCCTGTAATGCGTCGTCATGTTCTATGTTGTATTATTCTAACATCTGTCATTCGCCGTGCGGTTCCATAAAGGGCCTGTACTGCGCTGTAATATTATATGTTGTATTAGTCAAACATCCGGCATTAGCTAAGCAGTTGCATAAAGGACCTGTACTGAGCTGTAACGCTCCATGTTCTATGAATCTAACATCCGTTATCATGCAAGTGGTGCCCTATAGAGACTATTCTGTACTGTACTGTTCTATGTTCTCTGAGTGTAATACCCTGCATTAGCCGAGCGGTTCCATAAAGGGCCTTTGCTGCGCTATAATGTTCTACATTGTATTAGATTTACTTTCTTTACCAGCCGAACGGTTCCATAATGGGTCTGCACTGCGCTATAATGCTTCATGTTCTCTGAGTCTGATTTCCATTGTCAAGCAAGTGATTCCACATTGGGCCTGTGCTGCGCTGTAATGTTCTAACTTGTATTGGTCTAACTTCCTTTATTGGCTGAGCATTTCCTTCAAGGACCTGTACTGCGCTGTGATTTTGTATGTTGTATTAGTCTAAATACCTTTATTAGCCGACCGGTTCCATAAAGGACCTGTGCTGTGCTGCAATGTTCTAAGTTGTATTAATATAATGTTCGGTATTAGCCAAGTGGTTGCATAAAGTGCCTATACTGCACTGTAATGTTTTATGTTCTGTTAGTCCAAATACCTTTAATAACCGAGCATTTGCATATAGGGCCTATACTGCACTTTGATGTTCGATGTTGTATTAGTCTATCTTCCTTTATTAGCCGAGTTGTTCCATAAAGGACCAGTAATGTTCTATGTTCTATGAGTGAAAGTCGTTGTAATAGCCGAGTGTTTCCATAAAGGGCCAATCATGCGTTGTAATGTGCGATGTTCTTCGAGTCTAATGGTCATAATTATCCGAGTGGTTCCATAAAGAGCCTCGAACGCGGTGTAATCTTCAATGTTCAATGAGTTTGACTTTCTTTATTAACCGAGCGTTTTCAGAAAGGACATGTACTGTGCTGTGTTCTATGAGTGTATCTTCCTGTGTAAGCCGCGCAGTTCCATAAAGGGCACGTACTTCGCTGTAATGTTCTATGTTCTATGAGTGCACCATTCTTTATTAGCTGAACGGTTCCATAAAGAGGCGCGCTGCACTGTCACATTGGATGTTGTATTAGTCGAACTTCCTTTACCAGCCGAGCGATCCCATATGCGCTGTCATATTCTATGTTCTCTGAGTCTAACTTCTATATTAACCAAGCAGTTCGATAAAAGACCTGTATTACGCTGTGATGGTCGATGTTATATTCGTGTGACTTCATTTGTGAGCTGAGAGGTTGCATAAAGGTCCTGTACTGTGTTGTAATGTTCTATGTTGTATTAGTCTAACTTCCTGTATTAGCCGATAGGTTCCATTTGGGCCTTTACTACACTGTAATGATCTATGTTCTCTGAGTCTAACTTCCTTTTTTAGGCGACCGGTTCCATAAAGGGTCTGTACTGCGCTGTAATGTTCTATGTTGTCTTTGTCTGACTTCCTTTATCGTGCAACCAGGTCCATAAAGGGCCTGTACTGCTCTGTAATTTTCTATGTTGTATTAGTCTAACATTCAGCATTGACCGAGCAGTTCCATAAACTTCCACTATCATGCCTCCGGTTCCATAAATTGCCTCTACTACCCTGAAATGTCCTATGATCTATGATTCTAACTTCCTGCATTAGCTGAGCGGGCCTGTACTACACTGTAATGATCAATGTTCCTTGAGTCTAACTTCCTTTATTGGGCGATTGGTTTCATAAAGGGCCTGTACTGCACTGTAATGATCTATGTTGTATTAATCTAACTTCCTTTTTCAGCCGAACAGTTCCATGCAGGGCATGTTCTGCGCTGTGATGGTCTATGAGACTAACTTCCTTTTTTGGCAAAGCGATTCCTGAAAGGCCCTGTACTGCGTTGTAATGTTCTATTTTGTATTTGTATTTCAATCAATCTCCAAAATACAAGTTCTCTCAGCAGGCAATTTTGATAAAAATGTACTCGAGATAATTCTATAAAGCAAGTTGCAGACAAGTAGAAGGGCCCACCAGGCAAGTCAGCATTTCCAGACCGCAGGGATATCCCTTTTACACATTCCTCTTTTTACAAATCGACCATGCTTCAGTTCTTTTCTGAGCTGCTTTCTGGAAATTCGGGTGCCACCAGGTTTGTAATAAAGTATTTTACTCTTTCCCCAAGCGTCTCCAATTATGCATAGAAACAACGAGGTTGTGAGCAAAGAAGGATCACAAACATGTCCCACAGGGATCATCCACGGCTTGGTTTGAGCATCGAGGGAGCACCCCATTTGAGTCCATTGTTTTTTTCTGTTCAGCAGGGTGTCTCCCTCTATGATATCTGTAAATTCCCCAGGTCTAGGATACCCAGCCTTATAGTGTCCATTGTTTGTGCTGTTCAGCAGGGTCTCCCGCCTCTGTACTTTCTGTGTCTTCCCAAGCTCTGGCATACCCGGCCTTATATTGTCAATTGTTTGTGCTGTTCAGCAAGGTCTCCCCTCTGTCATTTCTGTATTTTACCCAGGTCTGGCATACCCGTCCTTACATTGTGTCCAACCGGGTTTTACTGGGAACCCATTGGGGACAGAAGTTTGCACGTACCCACTCATTTCCTTTGGAGACTGTATCAGTTGCCTCAGCGTGAATCGAATATTTGATAACTGCCAGACTGGTTGGACAAAAGCAGCATTCCTAATAAGCTGTTCCGTGGAAGTTATTTATGGAAGTTCAATCCTCTGTGTTCCAAAAAGGCCATGCCAAAGGCACAACAAGAGTCGGGAAATATTTGAAGGTTCTCCTTTTGCTAGGCCCTTGGATTGTGGTTCGGTTTCGTTCTGGCCATCTCTGCAGACGACCTCCACTCACCTCATTAGCGACCGGGAATTCTTGGACCAGTTCATATTGTTTGTCTGGATCATGCCAGAGACACCAGAAGGAATATGTTGTAAAAGCATAACGTTAAACGAAGGTGAGTCAGCTTCCAGATTAAAGGCTTGATAAATGGTCACAAACCATTCCTAGTAATCACCTCCTGACTTCCCGTGTTTGGGATTGCATTCCAGTCCATCACCAATGTTTACAGGTATTTGTAAGGCTTGTTTTAACGACTGAATTGAGGGGTCTACCTGGGCATCATTGTTGTGGAATCTCTCCTTCGAGTCCCCGTAACTGTGGACAGACCCTGCACCACTCTTGCTCATCTATCCTTGTCACTTGCTAACCTCTGCAGGGGACAAGATCAATCAACAAAAAGCAAGCATTGTCCAACTGTATTGTCCTCTGGACATATTCAGCAAATGGGACTAGTTTCTCCTTGTGTTCAGGAGCTTGGTTCATTAACCTTACTCCGTTTCCCGGGACAGCCCCTCAGTGAGGATGGTCCAGGCCGGTCATCCTCATGATGTTGGTTATGAAGTTGGTGACCAATGCCAGACCATCCAACTTTAGAGTAAGAGGAAAGTTTACAATTGGGTGTTGTGCTGGGGACTATCAGGAGATGTTAGGGGCTCAGTGGGTAGCCTGGAATAAAATCCCCATTCCTCATCCATATTGGTGTGAACCCTATCTTTAAATAGTGTCAGTACATCAGATATTGTTTTTTTTTTAACTCAACGCCTCCACTTTCTATCGGATTGCCTCTTTCTATTACTAATTGGATGGACAATGTTCAATTTATTTTCAGGGATGGTCCAGCTGAACATTAATCAATGTAGCCATGCTTCAAATTAACCATGAGGCACTAGCACAGATCACTGACAATATATAAAGGTATAAAAACTATTAATTCTAATTTTGTAATGCAGGACTTAAACCATTTTAAAATGGTTTAAAAATATTGACTAATATAACTATATTCTCTAATTGAGAGATGGAAGCTGAACAAATTGTTGAGATATTTCACTGTTAATTAATAAGAACAGCAAGATTTTCATATCACAAAAATGATTCAGATCTGCTCAGGGTTGTATACTTTAATTTGGATCATGCGTGTTCTATTCTGTGCATTTTCCATTCTGCTATTCAATTAAAATTTTCTTCCTATTGAGTATGAGTTTTGTTAAGAATCTTCAATATAAACTGGAAATTCATGTTTTCAAAATCTAATTACATAATATAACACGTGCGCAGTTTCCATCTCTGAAGTCCATTGTAATTACCTGTTTCGAGTCTCTCAATTTAAATTGTAAGCTTGTTCTTTAGGCAGTTCTGATCAAGCGTTGCTCATTCCGACTGTTATAAGCTGCAAAATGACTGCAGCAGCTTGTCTACTCACAATATTTTTTGAGAATGTGCTAAGGATCATGGTAACAAAATGCTACTTATGCACAGCTAATAATGATTAATCTAAAGACACAGATATAAACAATAGCAAATTAGTTACAAACTAATGTTGAGCTGAATCTTCAGTTCTCAATGAGGAAGGGATATTGAAGTGGAAGAAAGCTACGACTGGCACTCCGTACTCACATACGGAAGGTTTTCTGAGAGAAAGTCTTTTCAGACAATGGGTGGTGCGGGTCTGGAATGTTTGCCTGGGAGGGTAGTGAGCGTTGGGTTCAGATACACCCTACCTTGAAAGTGGTGTCACAGGTAGCCAGGGTGGTGAAGGCAGTGTTTGTCACGTTTGACTTTATTGATCAGAACATTGAGCGGAGGAGTTGGGATATCTTGTTTGTAAGACCACTTTTAAAACACTGTATAAAGTTCGAGACGTCCAGATTTAGGAAGGATATTATTAAAGTAGGAGTAATTCTGAAAAGAGTTACGAGTAGGTTATCAGGACTGGACGGTTTGAGTTACAAGGAGAGATTGGATATGCTGGGACTGTTTCCTGTGTGGTGCGGTGCCAATCATGTGGGTTGGTTTGTCCTGGATTGTGTCAAGATTCTTGAGTGTTGTTGGAGATGCGCCCATCCAAGCAAGTGGGGAGTATTCCATTTTACTCCTGACTTGTGCCTTGGCGATGGTGGATAGAAGTTGGAGTGTCATTAGATGAGTTACTTGACACAGTATGCCTAGTCTCTGACCTGCTCTTGTGCCACTGTCTTTATGTGGTGAGTCCAGTTGAGTTTTGGTCAATGGTAACCCCGAGGATGTTGACAGTGGAGGATCCCGTGAAGGAAATAAAGTGAATGTCAAGGGCCTTGGTGAGAGTTTCTCTTATTGGTGATGGTCATTGCCTGGCATTTGTGGAGCGTGAAGGTTACTTGCCACTTGTCGACACCAGCCTGGATATTGTAAAGGTCTTCTTGCATTTGAGCATAGACTGCTTCAGTGTCTGAGGAGTTGCGAATGGTGCTGAACACTGTGCAATCATCGGCGAACATTCCTACTTCTGACCTTATGACAGAGGGAAGGTCATTGATGAAGCAGCAGTTGGGTATCATAAGGATGACTCAAATCAACGGAGAGTTTGCCAACTGATACCCATTGATTCCAGTTTTGCCAGGGATCCTTGATGCCATAAATGGCCAAATGCAGTCTTGATGTCAAGTGCTGTCACTCTCACCTCATTTCTGGAGGTCTGCTCTTTTGTCCATGTTTGAACCAAGGCTGTAATGAGATCGGGAGCTGATTAACACTGGCGAAACCCAAACTGGAAGTCACCTAGCAGTTTATTACTGAGCAGGTACTGCTTGTTATCACTGTTGCTGATCCCTTCCATCACGTTACTGATGAAACTTGTATCAACAGTGGGAAACCTGATGGAAATCATAATACAAGTTAGTTAAACATATACTTTGAGAAAAATAATTTATTACAAGACAGTCAACATGGCTTTGCCAATGGAAGGTCGTGTTTCACACTTTTGATTGAGTTCTTTGTTGAGGTAGGAAATGGGCAGGGGATGTGGGTTGTGCTGTAGATGTTATATTTTCGACAATAAAAGCTGATGTAAAATAACTGTGTAACTGCCATTTTCCATCACTGTCTCTACAGATTGGGAAAGAGCTTTGACGAGTTAGAGATGAGGTTTTACTTAGTGCGACAATCTGGAACAAGAAGCTAGAGTTTTGGATAAGGGAGTGGCAGATTTAAAAGAGAGATGAGAAAGAATTACTTCCCCAAATATCATGAATCTGTGGAATGCACTCCCCCAGTGTGCAGAGGATTCAGGACACGGAATATGTTTAAGCAGGAGATGTAAAGAATTTTAATGGGTAATGAGTTGGAGGGTGACAGAGACCAGGTCAGGACAGTGGAGTTGAGACAGAAATGAGATCAGCCAGGACCATATTGAATAGCAGTCCAGGCTCGAGGTGTTGAATTGCCTCCTTCTGCCCCAATGCTTATGATCTCATGGTGACTTCAAAGAAACATAAGATAACACCGCTTCCTCTCTCAATAGGTGCTGCCAGACCTGCTGTATTCCTCTAGCATTTTCTGCTTTTGTTTTGTATTAATTTGTGGTGCTCTATTTGTTTGTGATATTGACGTGAGATGTGAGTTCAATTTCTTTTGGAAGTTGTTGTCCCATTTTCAGGATTTAACCCAAATCCTTCTAAACCCTTCCTATTCATAAACACATCGCAATGCCTTTTCAGTGTTGCCATTGAACCAGACTCGTTTGGCAGCTCATTCCATACACGCACCACTCTCTGCATGAAAATGACACCCTTTTGATCATTTCTACATCGTTCCTCCCTCACCTTAAAGCTATGCTATCTAGTTTTGGACTCCTGTACTTTGAGAAAAACATATTGCCTGTTTACCCATCATCCCTCATGATATTATAACCTTTCATTTGGTCACTCCTCAGACTCTGACACTCCAGGGAAAATAGCCTCGACCTATTCAGCCTCTTCCTTTAGCTCAAACCCTCCAAACCCTCAAAATCTTTGTAAATCTTTTCTGATACCCCAGTATCACAACATATTTCCTTTAGCAGGGAGGCCAGAACTGAATGCAGTATTTAAAAGTGACCGAACCAGTGACCTTTACAGCCACAACATGATATCTCAACATCTATACTCAATGCACAGACTAATAAAGGCAAGTGTATTAAACGCCTTCTTAATGGCCCTGTCTACAGGCAACTCCACTTCCAATGAACTATGAACCTGCACTCCAAAGTGCCTTTGTTCAGCAATCACATCTCACCATGAAATGTGTAAGTCCTGCCCCGATTTGACTCACCAAAATTCAGCAACTCCAATTTATCTACGTTAAAGTCTATCTGCCACTCCTCGGCCCAGTGGTTCATTTGATCAAGGTCCTATTGTATTCTGAGGTAACCATCTTCAGTCTCCACGTCATCACTAGTTGTAGTGTCACCTGCATACTTACTAAACATACCTCCTATAATCACATCTGTGTTGTAGTTCTGTTCGCCGACCTGCAAGACAAATTCCCAGCTCGGCGAACAGAACCACAACAACGATCACCCGAACTCCAAATCTTCTCCCAAACTTTGATCACATCTATGTCTTTATATAAATGATGGACATAAGTAGACTCAGCACCAATCCTTGCATCTCACCCTTGGTCACAGGCCGCCAGTTCGAAAAGCAATCATTAACCTCCACCTTCTGTCTCCTAATTTCAAGCCAATTTTGTATCTAAATGGCTAGCTTTCCCGGGATTCCATGTGACCAACTTCCGAACTGTGATAATAAGATTTCTGAACAGTTCACTGGATAAAGAATGTAAATTGTAAAAAATCATTCATGATGTTGTTTAATATGATTCACAATAATAGGAACTACGGATAAAATCTGAATGCTTCTATTAAAAATGTTGAGAAGTTATGAAACATTATCATCCTTCGGGAATGAGAGGGCCCTTACACCACAATCATAAAGTTAATGTAATGGTGCAGACAACAAGGTGGACAAATTATACGATCCCAGTTATTGCCAGGCGATTGGAGTAGGACAGTGACGAAGACTTGCAGTGAGTATCTGGGGTTTGGGTGTAAAAATGGATAGCAGGAAACAGGTGTCTCAATAACAGTGAAAAAGGAAGTTGAGAACTATTAGCAGGATGGTGTTGAATGTCAGAAAGATACTGGTATTTTGTTGGGTTAGATGGATAGATGACAGATGAAGTCCAATGTGGAGAAGTGTGAGGTGATAGATTTCGGGCAGAAGAAGAGTCAATTGACAATATGGCTCCAAATCAAAGAGGGGTTAACAGGAGCAGATTGAACATTGACTATGTTGGCAGAACAGGCTGACAGAACATCTCATAAAGAATACTATTTCCGGGTCCTTTTCACAGTGACTGAGACTGTGAGAACATTGAGGCGTTGTTGTGCATTTACAATACACCAGTTCAGGATCAGTTGGAGAATTGTTTCCTCTTGTGGAAACCACACGATCAGAAGGAACGTCGAGACAATCGAGACATGGTCAAACAGGTTCACAATCAAGTTTCCGGGGATGAGCATGCTCAATTCGCATCATTGCTTGGACGAGTTGGAGCTGGTTTCCTGAGGAAGAGTTGGCAGAGGAATTGCAAACCGTGCACTCACACCTCCCCCACACCTCCGTTCACGGCCCCAAAGGAGCTTTCCACATCCATCAAAGTTTCACCTGCATTCCAGAAATGTTCATTGCTCCCGATGTGATCTCCTGTATATTGAGGAGACTGGACACCTTCTCTCAGAGCACTTTAGGGAGCATCTATGGGACAACCGCACCAATCAACCCCACCGCCCCGTGGCCAAACATTTCAACTTCCCCTTCCATTCTGCTGAGGACATGCAGGTCCTGGGCCTCCTCCATCACCACTCCCTTACCACCCAATTCCTGGAGGAAGAACCCATCATCTTCCAGCTCGGGACCCTTCAACCCCTGGGCATCAATGTGGATTTCACGAGCTTCCTCATTTCCCCTCCGCCACCTTACCCCAGTTCCAACCTTCCATCTCAGCACCATCCTCATGACCTGTCCTATCTGCCAATCTACCTTTCCCACCCATCTGCTCCACTATCCTCCCCGACCTATTCCCTTTGTCCCCACCCCCATTCACCTATTACACTCTAAGTTACCTTTCCCCTCGCCCCAATTCCCTCCTGATGAAGGCCTTTTGCCGGAAACGTCGATTTTCCTACTCCATGGATAGTGTCTGAGCTGCTGTGCTTTTCCAACATCGCTCTAATCTTGATGATAACTCCAGTATCGCTTCTCAGCCTTTTGCCTGAGATCATGTGTAGTTCTGTTCTTGTCAGTTTAAATATCTGATATATTGTTCACCTGAGTTAGAGACTGAATATTAATCTGATTTTTGCAGGAATGAGTTTGGTTAGGAGCTTGCTCCGTCAACTTGGCGCATCGTCCTGGTATTGCAGTGTTTCTGAGAAAGGTGCACCCCTCATTAAAGAATCCGAAAAGCAGCTTTATTTGTTTACTGTTGTATCTGTTTGCTTTATTTCTCGTGTACCGAGTCTATGTGTAAGAAAGGGTACAGACTGCCTTTTGGTTAAGTCAGACTCGCTTTCGTGCAAATCAATTTGTTTTAGTTATTATTCACCAGTCTCTTTCTGCATGTTCAGCGCACAGTCTCAATGCTATCACTTCATTCCTGGTGCACGCTGCCCTTCCCAACAACCTGCAACTACGAACAACAGAAGTCAAACAAAGTTACCCACCAGCTCGACCTAATGTCAAACGGCATTTCAGAAAACAAAATGGAGACGATGAAGCTATCGAAGTATTCAACAGTTTGGATTTTGATGATGACGATGATGACTCGGATTTATTGAATAAGATATTTTGAGAACACTGTAAAGCAGGAAAATATCTGATGTTTCTAAACCACATAGAGTCACAGAGATACAATACAACTCGTCCATGCTGACCAGATATTGCAACCGAATCCAGTCCCATTATCCAGCACGTGGCCCATATCCCTCTAAACCCTTCCTGTTCATATACTCGTCCAGATGCCTTTTAAATGTTGTAATTGTACCAGTCTCCACCACTTCCTCTGGCAGCTCATTCCACAAATACACCATCTTCTGCTTGAAAACATTGCGCCTTAGATTCGTTGTAATTTTTTCTTCTCTCACCCTAAACCTATGCCCTATCATTCTGGACTACCCACCACAGGGAAAAAAGACCTTGTCTATTTACCCTATGCATGCCCCTCATGATTTTATAAACCTCTATAGCCTATTCAGCCTCTCCCTGTAGCTGACACCTTCCAACACTGGCAACATTTTTGTAAATCTTTATGAATGTTGTTTATCAAAGTGCAAGAACAACCAGAATTCAATAGGTGCGTTCGTGACGGCTTTATTTTCTCATTTCAAAGGCCTATGAGTTCAATCAGATTACAAATGACCAAATCAGAGGCATATTACTCCGAGAGTCGATTCACACATTAACCAGTCTAATAGATTCTTGTGGAGCTGGCGGAAGGAGCCAGAGTTAAATAAAAGCTCTGCAGCAAGTGTAGAATTACCTGCCCACAAAGTACATTATTGCTGTAAGAACACTAACAAACCTTCCGGCGCCTGAGACACTTCCTGCTCAGGGACTGGTACATCATCTCTGTCTTTCCTTTGCCTTTTTGCACGTTGATGCCGAGAGCAGAACCTAATGTTTCACATTGCTCTTGTCTTGCATGGTTGTTTATCGCAGACATAAGCCAGGCAGCTTATCGTTATTGTCAGCGGTGACGAGACAATGGGTTGGACTGTCAGGAACTTGGAACAGCAGCTAAAGCAGCAAACACACTGCATGTGCATCAACCAAATGGTCACGTCTCAAAGCCTCAGGGAACCAGTTCTCAGTGGGCAAGGGAGACGGGATTCAGTCAGAAGATTCGGGCATTGTATGTCCAGGAAATTTGACATTGTTTGGGACAATCAGGACCAGCGATTGTGTGTCACTACAGTCCAGAGAGTTAGACCATACAAACTATGCATTGCATCCCATAAACGCTCTGGTAGATTTTTCGATCCTGAATTTCTGTTTACCAATCCATGCTGGCCCTGTCCGTTCCTGTCGTTGGGGATCATTTCAATGAAATTCTCAAGGAGGGGTTTGGGGATCATTTCAATGAAATTCTCAAGGAGGGGTTCGGAGGCTCTTGCAGTAGCAGTGAAGTTTGGAAAGTCAGTTCAGGGCACTGGAGACAGCTTCTTCTAGCAGAGTACACGGAATTGTGGAAGGTGTGGGAATGTCACCATATTAGAGGCGGATGGAGACAAGGACATGGGACTGTGGAATTGCGAGTCACCATCACTGTCCCGGTTTTCATGTGGGATCAATGCAGCGTGATCGTTGGCAAGGCGACACTGTCGGCTTGGGGATGTGTAATGTTCTGAGGTAAGGTTTATAAGCATGGGACCGGTTTGGGAAAGTACAGAATTTCATAGACTCAACACAAAGTGCAAGGAAGAAATGAGTGTTAGAATGTCATGTTGCAGATTTATAAGACTTTATTTAGGGTTCACCTGGAGTGTTGCCACCTTTCAGTGAGGATGTGGAGAATGCAGAAGAGGTTTCCCAGTATGCTGCTTGTATGGGAGCGTATGAGCTGTAAGGAGACTCTAGAAAAATTCATGTTGTTTTCCATGGAGCAGCGGATGCCGAGGGGAGACTCCTGGAAGTGTAAAAAATTATGAGATACAATAATAGAATTGGCGGTCAGAATCTCTCTCCCAGAATTGAAATGTCAAAACCTTTAAGATGAAAGTGGGCAAGTTCAAACGAGATGTGAGGCAAGGTTTTTTTTTGTTTTCACAGAGACTGGTAGGTGTCCGAAACATAATGTCAGGAGTGGTAATGGAGGCAGATATGGTGCGGGTGTTTCAGGCGCTTTTAGCCCAATAACCAGATGGATGTTCAAGTATTGGAGGGATATAGACCAAGTGACCATCAACCAGCTTGAATTTCCAGTTGCTAAATAAATGAAGACAGAGATGAATGTATTTGCAGGAATGGTGGGCAGCAACCTCATCGAAAACATAAACTAGTCCGAAAATGCTCTCAATCATTAGACTTTTGGTGTTCTTATCTGCCAATTCATTTGACTTACTGCAAAGCGATCTGTAACTTTTTTCACCATCACACACGCTGGTAACATTGACAACACAGGAGAATATCTAACACTTTCATAGAGAGTTTATAAAACAAGATTCACACCAGCCCAAAAAAGTAAAGAAATTAGTGGATGAACATGGAAGATTTCGAATCCACAAGTGAGCATTGCCAACCGAAAATCTGGAGGACAATGTATCTGTGTTGGATCTGGCAGTCACCAGACGATCAGGGAATATTGAGATTTGTTGGCATATGCAAACTAGGAGGATAGAAAAAAAATGGACAAAATTAAGACAAGGAGTTTATAATCTGGTATCCAGCTGATATGGCACCGGAATATAACGGTAGAATGATGATAATGTTTCACCAATTCTGAGCTGAGGCAGGAATATCGGAGCCATTTTGCAGAATGAAACAATTCTTCATTATGGTGTAATTATCTTTTTGAATTTATCACGCATTTTCTTACGTTGCCACAATGGAAACAGGGTTCTTCTAGAGTCACTTAAGAGACACAAAACTTTTTCATGAAAGCAGAAAGGATGTTGACTCACCTACCACATCCAACCCCTTTCCTGAGATCGGATCCCAGTTGCCACTGAGCCCTCTGACTTGGCCTTGGATTCCCCATCAACACAGCAACTGATTCATGGAAAGAAATAAATCAAGAAAGGGAGTGGCATAAGCCTCAGGCCGGGTGAACTGAATAGAAACAGACAAAGTGAAGTATTGCTGAAGTGTATTTGTATACAAAAGACACTTTTTTTACAGGATATCATTTAATATTTGCTTCAGGAAACTTCTCACATTTTTAAACTTATGTTCTGATGAGAGAATCAGAGAATTCAGTGAGGAAGAGTGGATCAGAATCCTATTGGCCTGCAGTGATTGATGACACTTTCTTTTAGGTCATTTATATTTCTACTCGCTTCACTCACTGAGAACGGATTGCTTGGGATAAACATATTTTTTGTACATATCTAGCTTCTCTTTCGATTTTGGTTTAATGGTTCTGCTTTATGTGAACAGTTTCTCCTTGCTAACAGCATTTTATAATGGCTTTGCTACGGCATTCTCTTTCATTCTGCCCCGCCCATTAGTCCTTGCTCATTAGAAAAGGACTGCTTTCATGTTGCTGCTCCTCCTTCTCCTTTTAATACATTCCTCATGTGGACCCAGGTTCCATTATCCACTGCATCTCATGTTGGCGCTTCGTTACTTAGATTTATTCATCAATTGAATTACTTTTATAGCTGGATATTTCACTGCGTGCATTAACTGTTCTCTGAAGTTTTTCTGAGTCCCCACATAAATAAAAGCATTTGTGCAGCAACTTCGATTCCACAGCATTAAGGCAGCTTGCAGAACGAGATGAAAAGCAGTGCGATGCAAGGAATGACGGAAGTGAAAGATATATAAAATATACATCAACCAGAGAAGTATGAAGTTGGCAGATATGGAAAAGATTAAAATTACAGAATTCCGTCTGATCTCTAATTCTGGAACATTCTCTGCGTTTCTCTGACCCTTCAGTCCCTTCCGTACCTTCACAGCCTCAGAGATGTGTCTGACAGTCAGAATATTGGGAAAGCGAATGAAAGTGAATGGGAATATTGGTGTTAAGTATTGTTCAAAATATGTAAAACTTGTCCACTGAAGGCCATTATAATAATGGATCTGGTATAGCAGTATCATGGAACATTATTAATGATCTTTCTAGGTTCATATCGAAGGTAGTTGGGAGCATTCTTTAAAGAAAGGAAAATACAGATTGTTGCTAGAACCATCATTGCAGTTTTCTCTGTGCAGTACTGAGATTTCATCAGATGAAAACAAGTGGCAACAAATCGATCAAAAGAAAAAGCGACAGTGAACTAGACATAACAATCAATGGTCAAGCAGCTCAGGATATAGAGAACACAACAAACAGGAGATATCTAGAAAACACCGGGGATAATAATAAAATGGAAATCGAAGAAATACAACCTAAAAAAACAATGAACAGTAGATAAGACGTTGGCATTGCCACCAGATAATATTTGCTGCATGAAGAAAGACCACATTTGCCCCTAGTCAAGGAGATAATCGTCACTAGGCTAACTGTAAGAGAGAGAAAGAAGAAAATAAGACTTGAAGTTACTGAAAAAGCATTTCTGTGCCTGAACTCAGACGATTTTTGATGGATTTTAACACAAAGAAATTGTTCCGAGTCATATGAAGTTGACAGGATATGAAGTCATGAAATGAATCATTTGTACTTTTAAAAGACATAGGGAAGAAGATGAGAAGCATATTACTCCCAGAAACGCAGTTATTGGGGTTGACAGCGGTTGATTTCAGCTGCTTTGTAGGTTACTCCAACTGACTGGATTTGTCTATTAGACCATAACATCCACAGAAAAGCAAAGAATGGGAGATAACTACCATCGACATAGGTGTCAAAAATCCTCTGGAGCCTCCACAGTTGAAACTGACCCTAGAATTGTACATCCTTATGATACGAATGACAGTACAGGGCATTCAATCACTCCAAATATACAGAAATAGATGGCCTCCCAAATATGAACAAACAAGTAATAGGTCATTGAGTTATTTTCTCAGAACGCCCTAGCAGTCTGAGCTATGAAGGTATTTACTAGTGAACCAAATCACCATGTACATGTTGGATTTCCACCACATTCAGAAGAACTTCAACATTCGGTAATGTCTCCCCAATCCTCACGCCCTTTCCACCCACCCTACCACCTAACCAAGACTGTATTCCACAGTTTCCACCGAAACAAAACTTTTCTCCTTGTGAATGGCAGTCCTCCTTCCCAGATTCAGACAACACACTGGGGCTACGAATCCCCATCGTTCAGTCAACTCATGCCATGGTCATCACCAGAATTAGACCACAGCTTGTTCTAGGAGACCCAATCGGTATACTATTACTTGGCCTCTCAGGCTACCTTTCTGGATTTTTCCAAAATTCTAAAGATTAGGGGAAGTGATGGCCTAACAGTTTTATCACTGTTAATCACTATTAATTCAGAAGCTGACACGACGTTCTGCGGAACTGGGTTCAATATCTGCCACAGCAGCTCGTGCGATTTCAATTCAAAACTTATGTCGTTTTATAATTTCGAAGCATAATAATTAAACGGCTGTCAGTTGTTGGGGAAAAAATCTCATCTCATTCATAAATGCCCTTTATGGAGGGTAAACAGTCACCTTTACCTGGTCTTGACTACATGTGACTCCAAATCAAAAATAGCCTGGTTGACTCTGACCTGGTCTCTGGGCAATTAGGGAAGGGTGGTAAGTGTTGACCGAGGCAATGACACCGACACCCCTTTAATGAATAAAATAAAATGGTGCTTCCCAATACACAGCCAACTCCCCTTTCACAGCCAACTCCCCTCCCCTCCATTCTTAGACGACTCCCTGGTATTTGAACTCCATTCAGAGTGCATTGTCTCAACCATGAAATTCCCAAAATTGAAGACATGGGATCCTATACTCAATTCAGTGTAGTTACGTAGAGAAGAGAACACCAAGCGTCGACTACTACGAAGCAGAGACAACTGAAGCAAAAGGGTTTGCCTCCAGGCTTTGAGACCAGCAAAAGTTGGGAAAATCATTGGACTCAGAAAAATAAGCTATGATACGGGTGATGGATCGGAATAAATGATGCCTTAAATGCAGCAGCACCAAGTATCCAGTCTTTCAGCTTGGAATTTCTCCAGCTCTCTACCACGCGGAACATTCCCTTGGACACTTAACCACCGCTCGGGTTCAGAGATATGGAATAGTGAAGGTTAGATGGGTTTCAGATTGGTTTGACAAGTCGGCGCAACATTGAGGGATGAAGGAACTGTACTGCGTTGTAATGTTCTATGTGTATGGACATGAATCTCCTTACTATCTGAGGAGTTGTAAATGGTACTGAAAGTGCACAATCATAAGCAAACTATTCTCATTTTGAAGTTATGCCAGAGGGAAGCTCATTGATGAGGCAGCTGATTTTAGGAACGATGCTGTGGAATTCTTGTCGAGATATATAATGTTTGAAATGATTAACCTCCAACAGGCAGAACCATCTTCACCTGTATTCAGGATGATATCGTCGAGAGTTGTAATCTCACTGAGTTCATTCTTTCAAAGGATCAAAACGTTTGACATTGTTATAATAAACGAAAGGAAATGCTCACAACTCTGGAATTTGGATTTATGAGTTGTGTTAGGGACATAGAGTATGTAGATGTATAAAGAGTTTCAATGCCTTTGTGATGCAAATATGGAAATTATATTTCCACTCATAAGACAGAGCTCAACTGGAGTTCATTAATGTGGAATACTCATTCAGGTTTAGAGCACATTGTAATAAGAGAGGCTTGTATGGTATATTAGTTCACTGTGTTAAATGGTCTGTATTCTGGAAATGTTAATTCTACGTGACGCTCACGAAATCAATTATTAAACATCCTCATTTTGCAGGCACTGAAGTAGGTAATAGTTGAAACAGACATTTTTATTCCAAATACTGTTAGCATTTTTATTTTTATATATTGTCTGCATCAAAATCTCTTCCAATAAAGGAGGACACACATTAAAAAGTTAAGAGCATCGATCACTGGAACATTAACTCTGAATACATTATGTATTACAAATGCAACAATTCTTAAAACAAATCTAACTAGATCAGATCTGAAATTGTATCAACATTTCCAGCTCTACAACTATCCTTATTAATGTACAGATAATGAATTAGCGTATCAATATCCCAGAGCTTGTCCGAAACTTGTTGGAAGTTTAATCAATACCAAAAATATTATTCAAATCAATAAGATATGTCCAGAAGGTATTTCACTGAATTCATATTGTCGTCCTGCCATTTTCCCTTTATGAAAAAATCACATCTTTTCATCTGCAATAGGACATTTAACTTTGAAATCTTAGCACCAAATAGATACATCAAATAGATTTCCCCAATTGCAATCCATTGTATATTTGCAAACTACACTGACAGCTCCATGAGTGGGCACAACAGAAATAAGGAATGTATTATAATCGAAGAACCGCATGGTTCATCGTTATCATCTTATTTACCACTGCGGTCAGATATTACATTTCATTTAGCTCCCCCACAAAGAGTTCAATACCATTGTCAGAGACACTCCTCCTTGTGCAAAGCTATGATAGTAATTTGTTCTCTCCAGTTGGTAAACCCCACTCAGTGCAATTTTACTTTTAGAGGTGCACCCAGTAATACTTGGACACTGGGTTTAGTTGTTCCCCTTTGGCGAGGAGCGCACATGTAGTAACATTCGAATTGAAAGATTCTCACTTCCTCAAATTGTCACTGGAATCGGTTGTTCCCTTCAGGCTATTGAACCTCGTGGCATACAGTTTACAGTATTCCTAGTAAAACTTGCAACTGGAGCTGCCAGTAGTCTCCTGTCAGTGTCCCATACTTATTATAAAGCTCCATTTACAGATACCCACAGAAATGAAAGAATACTGCATCAGAACTTCATGCTCGTGAAGTTCCTATTCCCACACACAGTACAATTCTACAATTACACTACCTCCCAGTAACATAAAGGTCTAGCCTGAAGTTTGTGATCCCCATTCAGTACAACTCAATGATCAGCAACACCGTCACTCAGAGTAATTCTTGGAGATCTGGATCAACAGGACACAATATCCCAGTCAATCACTGGATAATGCAGGGAGCCTGTGAGTTACACACAATGTTCTATCCTTTCCTCAGTTGAGGAATTATACCATGCACATCGTTTGGAAATCTTAACTGCGTATAGTGATATCGCACATTTGGAAAGCGTACCGCCCCAGCCCAGTGCCCAGTTAGTCAAGAGCTAAATGCACAGCAATGGATCAGCTTTCAGACAGCATGTGACATCAGTTAATAGAATTCTCTGGGGAGGTAAAGATTGAACTTCAAAAGAAGAATTTAAAATTCCAAGATAGCCTATTCTGTGTGTACTAACGTCTGGTATTATGGCAATAACACACATGCCTTGAATCTTACATAGTCTTGTCAGATATCAAATTCAATTCATTTAAAATCTTGCCATCCAATACTCCAGCGAGTGAATTTTCCTTCAATTCAACCGTTTTGGAATTAAAGAAACTGGACGTTATTGTATCAAAGAGTTTAATCGACTGTGTCACTTCCCTGATGTGGAACACACTGTGCCAGATATGTCCCATCCAGCAGCATTGATGCAGCAGCCCTGACCTTTATATTGTGTTGTGGGAGGGAACAGCTCCGTGTTATCGTTACTGCACACATTTATAAACCTCCAAGTGCTAGCAGGCAACAAGAAGTTCCTTCAATACTCCCTCACTCCCACCATCAACTTAGTTTAAATCCCCCAAAAGCCACAAAACAGTCTGGGGTTACTCAGCATCCAAATGTGACCTGCAAAATGATCCACCTCACCTGGAAACCACAATCACTGTTTGGACAGCCATCCCGGTGACAATTGCTGCAGTGATGACCCACACCATCAGTCAAAGGACATGATGCTGTATCAATTTCAACACATGGTTCTTGGTCTTTTGACAGTGCACTGATGATGGAATATGAATGAACGGATGACCCTGATACAATTTCCAACTCACCGTGTCCCTCAGAGCTGGACATCAGGTCAAATGGAGGACACAAACTCGGGCTGACTGTCACTCTGTAAGGCAGGATGTTCTTGATCCTGATTGGAGCCTTGGAGCAGCACAGCAATATCAAATCACACATCAGTCACCCCAAACCACCTTGTCTTTCATCAGAGAAAAGTCCTGTCTAACCACCCAATCGGGTACAACAACAGAGAGTTCACAAAGCTGTGGAGTACTGCTCTCCATGGACGAACACAAACGATTCACAGTGGATCGATCTAAAAATATATCCAGGGTGTTCTTCTCCAATATGTCAGTTTCGACAAAATATTAATAATTAATTTAAAAACTCATCCAAATTGATTGTCAGAATCAAAATAATAGGAACAAAGGGTGAAATGGGAAACATCTGGTTTGGCAAAGTTGTTTGATCGTCTATTGGAGAGCTGTCACTCCACTACAGATCAAGAGTTCGTCCTACTAAACTCTGTATAACAGCACTGTGAATCGTTTCACAAATAACACAACTCGCACGTGTTTATGAGAGTTAAATAAATCACCAATGCACATCATAATCAGACCCCTGTGCGAACACCCCGCTCAGCGATCTTTCATCACAAACCAGACTCCCACTGACTGATGAAAACACACAAAATGTTTCGCTATCGTTGTTGATTCTCAAGTATCACTCCATCATGACCTAATCAATCCACCCATTGCTCACATTGTATTTGGACTTCCATTTGGAGCGGACGACCGGAGCAAGACACGCCAACACAAACACTTTGTAGACCAGCCAGGGCTGGTGCTCAAGCAAACCCCATCAACGTGCCAAAAGGGTAAACACATTCTGCACTTTACTGAGGAGTCCACTAATCGACAAACTAATCGTTTTAAACTCAGTAAGAGAGGATAGCATTCTCTGGCATCGGGATTTATCATGCTAAATGGAAATGAAATAATTATCAGTAATAGAGTGGAATAAGCATCATTACATACAGAAATTTGCATAACATAAGTTTTTAACAAGACTAACCGGGAACAACAAGTATGGTGTAATACACATTAGCAAAAAATAGATGAGCATAATGCATTTTATGTTTGTTGAACAACCTCTTCCTTCCTTCTGCTAGCAACCTGTTGAAAATGGAGATGACACATTTCCAGGGATATCATTTTGTGTCATGTGTTATCTCCATTAGGATATTCTGATTACATCTTTATTTTTTAATAATTTCAAACAAACTGATGATGGCATCAGGTCAATTTTAATTATGTGATATCATTGGTGTTTAAGGCTGTGTTTGAACACACCAAAAATTGGCTAAATCTGATCCTCTTGGGTCTCAAATATTAAAATCGACGTTTCGGACATTAGCCCTTCTTCCTGAAGAAGGGTTAATGCCCGAAACGTCGATTCTCCTGTTCCCTAGATGCTGCCTGACCTGCTGCGCTTCTCCAGCAACACATTTCCATCTCTGATCTCCAGCATCTGCAGACCTCATTTTCTCTCAAATATTAAATTCAACTTGCCTCCAAACAACAAAACTTGCATTATTTCACTCGCTATCAGTCCATCATTGTCTAAATATCTTTTGATATTCTTTTCAGTGATAGCGTTAATTTAGTTGATGCTATTCAGTTATTCAATACCTCATGATGTTGATCTCCTTCAGATCTGTTCAAATGGACTCTAAAAGATCAGCAAGGCGGCCTTTGTGTGGAGCCGCAGAAAATGGGGGAGATACTAAATGACTGTTTTGCATCAGTATTTACTGTGTAAACTGATATGGAAGGCATAGAAAGTCGCAAAACAGATGGTGACGACTTGGAAAATGTCCATATTAGAGAGGAGGAAGTGCTGGCTGTCTTGAAACAGGTAAATGTGGATAAATCCCCATTGATCAGGTGTACCCTAGACCTCAGTGGGAAGCTGGAGAAGTATTTACTGGGCCTCTTGCTGAGATATTTGTTTCAAAGATGATCACAAGTGAGGTGCCAGAAGACTGGAGGTTGGCTTACGTCGTGCCACCATTTCAGAAGAGTGGTAAGGACAAGCCAGGGAACTATGGACCAGTGAGCCTGACGTCGGTGGTTGGCAAGTTGTTGCAGAGAATCCTGAGGGACTGGATGTACATGTATTTGGAAAGGCAAGGACTGATTATGGATAGAAAACATGGCTTTGTGCGAGGGAAATAATGTCTCACAAACTTGATAGCGTTGTATAATGTAGTGACAAAGAGGATTGATGAGGGCAGAGTGGTAGATGTGATCTATATGGACTTCAGTAAGGCGTTTGATAAAGTTCCCCACGGGAAACTGATTAACAAGTTTAGATCTCATGGAATACAGGGAGAACTAGCCATTTGGATAGAAAACTGGCTCAAAGGTAGAAGACAGAGGTTGGTGCTGGAGGATTGTTTTTCAGTCTGGAGGCCTGTGACCAGTGGAGTGCCACAAGGATCGGTTCTGGGTCCTCTACTTTTTGTCATTTAAATAAATGATTTGGATGCGAGCATAAAAGGTACAGTTAGTAAGTTTGCAGATGACACCAAAATTGGAGGTGTCTTGGACAGCAAAGAGGGTTACCTCATATTACAATGGGATCTTGACCAGGTGGGCCAATGGGCTGAGAAGTCGCAGATCGAGTTTTATTCAGATAAATGCGAGGTGCTGCATTTTGGGAAAGCAAATCTTAGTAGAACTTATACATTTTATGGTCAGGTCTTTGGGAGTGTTGCTGAACAAAGTGACCTTGGAGTGCAGGTGCATAGTGGAGACGCAGATAGATAGGATAGTGAAGCCGGCGTTTGGTATGCTTTAACTTATTGGTCAGAGTATTGAGTACAGAAGTTGGTAGGTCATGTTGCGGCTGTACAGGACATTGGTTAGGCCTCTGCTGGAATATTGCGTGTAATTCTGGTATCATTCTTATCGGAAAGATGTTGTGAAACTTGAAAAGGTTCAGAAAAGATTTACAAGGATTTTGCCAGAGTTGGCGGATTTGAGCTATGGGGAGACGCTGAACTGCATGGGCATGTTGTCCTTGGAGTGTCGGAGGCTGAGGAGTGACCTGATAGAAGTTTAAAAAATTATGAGGGGCATGGTTAGAATCAAAAGACCAAGTCTTTTCCCTGTGGTGGGGCAGTCCAGAACTAGAGGGCATAGACTTAGGGTGAGAGGGGAAACATATAAGTGGCAAACGTTTCACACAGAGGGCGATACGGACATGGAATGAGCTGCCAGAGGAAGTGCAGGATGCCGGTATAATTGCAACTTTGAAGAGGCATTTGGATGGGTATATGAATAGGAAGGATTTGGAGGGACATGGGCAGGTTGCTGGCAGGTGGGACTGGATTGGGTTGGCATATCTTGTCGGTTTGGACGGTTTGGACTGAAGGGTCTGTTTCCATGCTGTACATCTCTTTGACTGCACACTCTTATCCCACTGCTTTCCTTATTAATTCAGTTTTACAATACATTTGGGAAATTCAATCTTTGTACATGCACTCTAATACAGAAACTGAAGCTGACACTGCCCACCAACAGTTGGAACGTACACAGGGAAATATTTTCTCAAAACAATGACAAAAAGAGTATTCAGAACCTTACCTTCAAAATCACAGAATGATACTATCATTCAGGACGGCGGTAATGTTAGCGTCATTCAGGACAGCGGTGGCCTGCCTGTCAATTTTGTCCCTCCAAAATTACAATAAGGGCTAAACGTGTCTCATTTCCCAGCACTTAATACATAGTGCATAGAAGCCCTATAATGTGGAAACAGGTCCTTCAGCCCAACAAGTCTACACTGATCCTCGAAAGAGTATCACACCCAGACCCTTTCTCCTACACTATTACTCTATTTTTACCCCTGAATAATGTACCTTAACTACACATCCCTGAACACTACTGGAAATTCAGCATGGCCAGTTCACCAACCTGCATCTCTTTGGATTAGGATTATTTTGAATGTTGTGACATTTCAGGTGCTTAGCCAAGTTCTTTTTAAAGAAAGTGAGCTTTCCCGTCTCATGCAATGCATTGGAGGCCCCTACTATATTCCAGGTGAGAAAACCTTTCCTGATGTTCCCTCTAAATGTCCTTCCTCTCAACTTAAAATTCTGCCATCTTCTTCGTGGCCCTTCAGCAAAGGGTACAGCTGATTTCTATTCACCTTATCCCTGCCCCATATAGTCCTATATACACTCATCTCTGCTCAAAAGAAAGCAACCCAAGCTTATCCAGCCTCCGTCTTCAGAGCTAACTTGCTACAGCTCAAGCAACATCCTGGTGATTTCCTTTGATTCCCCCTCCAATGCAATCACAACTTTCTTACTGTGTACTGTGCAGTGACCAGGACTGTGCACAGTGCCTCCAGCTCTGGCCTGAATAATATCTTGATGGACTGAGTTGTTTGAACTGGTCATCCAGAATGTAGATGCAGTAGATATTGTCATTTTGAGAAGGTAGGTTGTTGAGTAAGGTAAACATCTCACGGCTAGGGAGGTCTGGACTGGTCTGTAACATTGGAATATGTACATATTGTATCCTGATGTCACTGAGGGTTTCAGTAACTCCGTGTGTGATCGCAGTGAGGGCCCTTTTACTGGGAAGGTCAAAGCACGACCTCACAGAACAAGGTGACCTCACCATGTACATCAAAGAGAACGACCTCACATCACAATCGGTTTGTAAACTGCCTTCGTCTGAGGCACGAGGCTGCACGAGGAAATCCAGGGAACGCAAGGTCACTGCACTGATAGTGTCTCAGGTTGATCTGGCTGGGAGTGAGTGCGATCAGAGATAAGAACAAAACTGCTTCACTTTACAAAATACAACGCTGTGCCAAGATTATCAGTGAGGTTGTTATGCCGAAAATGGTGGGGTTTGAAACTGTCATCTTTTTTTTTTCCTTATGTAATGACTGAGCGTTTGGGTGGAATGTGGAATTAATGTCCTAGAGATTTATTCTGAAGTAATTTAGAATGCATTTAATTTGGGAAGACATCCAGAACTGACTCTTAACAGGAAACAGAATCTTTAATTCCAAATGTCACTGTATTCCTCTGACATAGCTAATCCTTATATCCTTACAATTGAAGAGCATCATGTGTGTTAAAAAAGTGTACTTTGGAGAACTGACAGGGCATTAAATTAAGGAGTGGATCAGTTCAGTGACAGTGCACGTGAGAGGGAGAAAGGTGGAGCAGAAATTGAGATGGAGAGGGATAGATTGAGGTGGAGCTGGATGTGTGAGATTAGGATGGGAGAGAAATCTGATGGTGAGGATTCGAGGGGAGGGCATTATGGATGGTACAGAGATTATGAAC
>NC_057725.1:72403797-72404794 GCF_004010195.1 Chiloscyllium plagiosum | reverse complement strand
ATCTACGTTTCTGGCATGAGCCGTTCTTCCTGAAGAAGGGCTCATGCCCGAAACGTCGATTCGCCTGTTCTTTGGATGCTGCTTGAACTGCTGTGCTTTTCCAGCAACACATTTTTCAGCTCTGACCTCCAGCATCTGCTGTCCTCACTTTTTCCCATATTTTAGAACAGCGGAAATTGTGTGATTTTGTAACAGTGTGTCTCTGAACAACTGTACATGACAGTGTGTAAGAGCATGTGATTATGTCTGTGTGAGTGATTTAGTGTGCAAGGACATGAATGTGCATGGCGTATGTGTGTGACCAGAGTGCAGTGTGATTTCATGGAAATAACTGAATAAGAGTGAGGGGGGGTGACTGTGAGGATGATTGCTGCAACATTTCAGAAACTGCGTGCGGTAAATTGAGTTTGAGAGAGTATGTGGGTATGACAGAGTTGGTGACCGTTTGTGATACAATGAGATCTATGGGTGTTTGGAATTGAGTGTGAGAGAATGTGGGCGTGCGTGTGAGTGTACAGGGGTCTGTTTGTTTTGTGAATTATTCCTGGGGCAGGGACAGGTTAGGGTTTATAGACAGTTACACCATGTATCACCGACACTCAGACTTTGTGCTCAGGTGGAGATATGCAGACAAACAGGCACAGTCTCACATCAACATACCCTGGAACACAATTAAAAACATTCTCTCTCGCCCTCATACACACAAGTATAAAACAACAGGGTTCAACATTAACTCTGTTAATTATAACAATAAAGATTCAGATATCGAGTTATTTCACAGAAACACATGAAACTGGAACTGAAGTAGATGACTTGCTCGCTTCAACCTACTCCAGCATTTTAGAAGATTATAGCTGGTGAGTTTACGTTTACAGCTCCACATTCCCATCTCATCAGAGTAATTTTAGATTCTTATTATACAGCGGAATAAATTGACCTGTAATTTATAAACATTTATTTTCCCCACCCCTATCACTTACTGTGACTGCCAGTTCCA
>NC_057725.1:72380685-72403298 GCF_004010195.1 Chiloscyllium plagiosum | reverse complement strand
CCAGATCTGTGCCATGTATAACAACAAGGAGAAAGTGCCTCACACCTGGTGCCCAAGATATTCCCTGCAATTGACAGGGAGCAGTGCTCCCAAAAGGTCAATCCCTGCTTCACTTTAGCAGTGTGCTCCTTCGAAGATTTTGTGCATGCCCCACTCCCTCTGATGCATATTCCCAGTTCCTTCAGGTAACCTGTCCTAATGATGAATGAAATAACGCATCAGGTGGCCCAGTTCCCAAAGAACATGGTCTCTTTCTTGCCTCCAATTCCCTTCGCTCCTGAGGACTGTCGAATGGACACAGATGCTCAGAGTCTTCACAATGAAGGTAGATCTGAACAGAAAACTTCAACGTTGTCTATGGACAGGAAGATTTTGACCTACAGCGATCCGCTGCCTGGAATAGTCACCCCACTCAGGCTCACACCTTTCCTGGTGGACTCAGGAAAAGTTCCATCCAGCACCCAAACAAGGCAGGAGAGAATGTACAGCCCTGCCTGCCTTTCTGACGCCTATCCATTGTATGAGGCTACATAAACAATGTTAGTGAAGAGCAGTCGGATCCAATCGTGACATTCCTCTCCCAAAAGCCCATTTTGGAGAGCACGCACAATATCCTTCAACATCATACAAGCTGATGAGCGAGGCGCCATCTTTTTTTCATCAAATTTTAGATTACATTACAGTGTGTTAACAGGCCCTTCGGCCCAATAAGTCCACACCGACCCGCCGAAGCGCAACCCACCCATACCCCTACATTTACCCAATTTAGTATGGCCAATTCACCTGACCTGCACATCTTTGGACTGTGGGAGGAAACCGGAGCACCCGGAGGAAACCCACGCAGACACGGGGAGAACATGCAAACTCCACACAGTCAGTCGCTTGAGGCGGGAATTGAACCCGTTCTCTGGCGCTGTGAGGCAGCAGTGCTAATCACTGAGCCACCGTGCCACCCACTAATATATACTTTATTCGTTAAAAACCTATTTGTATATATACATAGCCACAAATGCAGTATGTTTTTTTTTTCAGTTGCGTATCAAGTAAACAAACAAAACATTGAACTTTGACTCTTATGCATACAATATTAATATTGGCATGTATTTGAGACAGTAGGAGGGTCCAATAACTGAACGGGATCCCACTTACCTTCTGCAGGAACCCCTCAGACAGTGTGTGTTTCCCCACTGCACCTTGGTAGCCGCTGCCCCAAACATCAGCATGTCCCTCACACATAGTCCTGGACTTTAGAATGTGCCAGTCTGCAGCACTCAGTCAGAGTCAACTCCATGTTCTGGAAAACTAACAAGATTGGGGCAGACCAAAGAGCATCTTTCACTGAACTGATGGTCCTGTAGTTACAGTAGATGTTTGTCTTGGTGTCCCAGTGAACAGACCATAGAACTCAGAGTCCCGCAGCACAGTGCTGCTCGGGACAAGCCTTGGCAAAAACCATTGCATCTTTCTCCAGACTTACGTTGCAAAGGCACATGAAGGAGTGGTCATATTTTTGAAGCAATTCTTCCAATAGACTGTCACAAACAATTGCTTACAAAAGATTTACTGTCATGTCGATATCCTTGAGCCGACATTTAGCTGACACCAACTGGGGAATCTGAGGTTCAGGTTCTCCTAATTTAGTATGGTAAGCTTAAATTCCAAGTTGTTTCTGCCATAATATAACTGCAGATAATGTTTTAATTAGTAAAGTTATTCGGGTATATGAGCCAAAGGCAAGTACGTGGAGGTAGGCCACATATCAGCCATGATCTGATTGAATGATTAGTAGTCATTTGCATTGCATCTTCCACATTAAAACAGAAGTCAGGGACATTGTTAGAATTTCCACATGATAAAATGGGAAGACATGTTATGAGTCAATGTTGTTGGGGATTCTGAGAGGGTGATGACAGATGAGGTATTGCTACATTTGTCTGAGATTATTTGTGGACCTCAGACCCCACCAAAATACTTTTTGGGCATATTCATATGACCAAACCTATGATATTTCTTTCTATCTCGTGGTCAAATTAAATAGCTTGCCTCACTCAATTTCCTTTCAAATTGATAGGGCCCACTATCCTTACCTATAAAGCTTGACCCACTGCTAGAAGGAACAGTAACATTTTGTCTCCACTGATTGTGATTTTTAGTTATGTTGTCTTCAAATCTCGGCGTCTCACCCATTATAGTCATCAAATTTTGACCCCCAGTTTTTGTGTTATTTAGAGGTCCTACTCAGTCAATTAAAACCCTTGTCAAATGTTCCTCAAATATGGGAATGGGTATTAAGTGTCCTGGCTTTATCACTGCCCGAGTTTTCCAGTTAGATCTGACATGTGGGCAAAATTCAATATGCTTTTGCAATTCGGGTGAATAAAAATGTTTTTGTATTTTGGCTTGAATTTTCCTTACTTCCAAATGACCTATTATTAGTAATTCAAGTGCTACCTCAAACACTTCCTTTCTATAACCCACCAGCAATACAATTGATGACCTTCTACCCATTTCGCATCTGCCTGAAAATGCAATGTTTTCCATTACTTCATTATAAGTCAGCAGGAATCACATCCACTTGGGAACCAGCTATATCATTAGCGAGGATAAACTGTTTTTCTCAATAACTACTTCCACTATTTCACCACTTTTCACTGGACACTCCAACCTCAGGTTACATAAAGAACGCTGCTATTCTCACCATGAATTCCACATATTACCAACTTTTTTTGCAATGTTCCTTATGAGTTATTTCCTTATCTCCCACCAAATATGTACTTGCTTCCATATCCCTTCAAATTTAAATTTCTTTAACTGCTCCTCCTGGCCGACATGATCCAACCTTACCCTCAAAAGTAAAATCTTTAAAGAGATCTGGTACTTGCTTCTGAACCAACCACTGACATTCTTTTGCTGATTTTTAGTTTCCATTGTACCTTCCTTTAGCACTTCAACAAAGCTCATTGGCTTATCATGTTTTCCCACAGCTCTCTACCCAGTGCTTTTTCTCTAACGCACCAATATTGTGACTTCATGTGGACTACGTTGTTAACAGTGAAAACAGTTGTTAACAGTCAACAGTGAGCTTTTTAAATCTCCTTCCCCCTCAAAAGTTTCCTTTATATCCTGTGGTAAAGTATCTGTATAATCTTCAATGAGATCTAATGTTTCCTAACCACCTGCGGATTTCTCTTTTCCCTAGCTTCTATCCATCACAGGTTGAAATTGCCGTCGAAGCCAATTTTTGATTCATGAACCAACTTATAACCATCAGCAATTTCAATTGCTCATCTTGTGATATTTAACTGCCTGCTCCTCCACATACATTCTTAGTACTTCAGGAAGTGAATTTTTGAACTCTGAAATAAGCGTCTCTCTGAGACTATCATGTATTCGATCGATTTTCAATGCTGTCATCCACCTATCATAATTACTTTGTTTGATTCTTTCAAATTGAATGCACGTTTGACCAGGTTCCTTCCTTTGATTCCTGAAATGTTGTCTGCAGTCATCTGGTACTAGCTCATGTGCAACGAAGATGTCATTTTTCACCTCTTCATTCTCCCCAGATACCTGCTCTGGTAGCGATGCAAATACCTCACCAGCTCTCTCTCTCTCTCTCTCTCTCCCCCCTCTCCCCTCCAGCTTTGCTTTAATCAACAATACACCAATGAAAAGACAAGGTTGATAAGGATAAACTATATCCTGAAGAAGGGCTAATGCCCGAAACGTCGATTCTCCTGTTCCCTAGATGCTGCCTGACCTGCTGCGCTTTTCCAGCAACACATTTCCATCTCTGATCTCCAGCATCTGCAGACCTCACTTTCTCCCTAAACTATATCCACTGTTTGGGGATTCTAGAAGTAAGGACTATCGACTGAAAATTGTGGCCAGACCAGGTAAGGACTGGAGAGATATGAGAAAGCATTTCTACACACAAAGAGTTGTCGACGTTGGAACTCTCTTTCACAATGGCAGTGGATGCTGGGTTAGTTGTTAATGTTACATTTGAGATAGATTTTTTTTTATTATGCAAAGATATTAAAGAGATGTGGGGCAATGGCCACAGATTAGCCATGATTGATGGAATAGGCTTAAGGGGAGGAATGACCGACGCCTTTTTTAATTCATCAATGGGGTATGGGCAACACGGGCTATTATGATTATTTATTGCCCATCCCTAATTGTCCAGAGGCAGTTAAGATTCAACCACAATGCTGTGCATTTGGAGTCACATGTACGCCAGAACAGATAAGGACTCAGTTTCCATTAATGAACATTAAGAGCATTAATGAAACAAACTGATGTTTCCCTGGAATAATCGTTGTTAGACTCTAAATTCCAGATTTTTTGTTACGTTGAGTTTGAATTCCAGTTGGTGAGATTCATACCCAGGTCCCCAAAAAATGATTTTGTTTCTAGATTAAAAGTCTAATGATGACTTCATTACACCACACTCCACCAACCCCACCTCTCCGTATTGCTAAGAATCTATTTTGGTTGTAATTCTACAGAGGCACCTGAACGTTTATGCTATATTGATACTAACTGATTAACTTTACAACTGGTATATTGTCGTATTTGAATTGAACTTACTATGCTTCTAAACATTAATGAGAAATTATATATTCTTACAGCATTTAGTGCATCAATGGTAAGTTCTTTGCGCCTTTTTACTTTAGGTACATAATTCTGATTTATGCAGTCATATTTTATACAGAACGGAAACAGACCATTCAGTACAACTTGCAGGCACATAACAGGTATCCTAAACTGATCTAATCCCGTTTGCCAGCATTTGGCAAAAACCCTACAAACCTTTCCTATTCGTTTAGCCAATCAGATCACCACTTCCTCTAGCACCTCATTCCATACATGTACCACCCTCTGCGTGAAAAGGCTGCCCTTTAGGACCCTTTTAAATCTTTCCCCCTTACCCTAAACCTATGTCCATTACTTCTGCACTTCCCCACTCCACAGAAAAGACCTTGGCTATTCACCCTCTCAATGCGCCTCATGATTTTATAAACCTTGATAAGGACACCCGGAAAGATAATTGCAGGGGAGGTCATTGTTTTATATTGTTGCTGAAGGAATGTATAAATGGGAGAAGAATCATAGCTGTCTTAGGTTTTAAACAATTGTCTTTCCCCGGCTACACCGTCCACCCCGTCCTGATCCCCACGCCCTGTCCCCATCCCCGCCCCCTGCCCCCATGCCGCTTAGGAAATTGAAATTGCAAATTCAAGATCCAAGGGCAGACGGTCTGGTTGAGGATTCGACAGATCATTACTTCCTCCAGCGGGGTCCCATTGATGCCTTCACCACAGACTCCACTCAGTGGGCCCATCTGATTTATTCACCCTGAGGTTGGATTTACTCTCTGCAATCCTGTTTTTAATTCATATATCGTGTTCCAGACTAACCGGTTCGTGTTTGGAATGTAGCCCGGTGATTTTTTACCAGAAATAACCCCCGGGTGAAGGTAGCTTGTCCTTATTTGGCAATATCATGTGGACGCTCACTCATTGCCTGATCAACAATAATATCAGAGATGAAATGATACATTCCAAACCTGAATTTATTTTCTTGGTAATGCTTGTGGTTCAGGGAACACGATAAATTTAAATGTGAAATGAAATGGTCTGGGGCAGTCATTTTAGTTCATTGTCTTGAGGATCAGATGGCGCATGTTCCCCATGACTGTCTGTCTCTCCATCTTTGACCCTGAATGAGGAAAGTGTAGAGAGAGAGAGAGGGAGAGAGAGCGTAAAAGTGAAATAGAGAGGAAGAGAGAAGCACGTGAGGGAAAAGAGAGAAGCAAGTGAGGGAAAAGAGAGAGATGGCGATGGTGAGAGAAACATGATCTACAGATGCTGCGTAGTCATTATTGTATTGGAGTTCTCAATGAATGGAAGAACACTAATTTGCTTCGAGGAACAGAGGGATCTCGGGGAGTTTGTCCAACGTTCCCTGAAAGCAGCAGCAGGGCAGATCAATAGGGTAGCTAAGAGATCAGTGCTGGAACGATATTTTTCTTCCACATACACTAAAGACTTGTATTCTAGAATTAAAAGAACTCCAGACACGTTTGTCGATGGTGCAAAAATGAGTTGAAAGGCAACTGGAGGGAATGACGTAAAGAGTCTGTGAGGAATATAAACAGGTTATGTGAGCGGATAAAAACTTGTCAAATCGAATATCATGTGGGAAAATATAAGGTTATGCACTTTGGCTGAAAGAACAGAGGAGCAGAACAGAATACCTTGAAGAGAAACGTTGATATCCTTGAATTGGGCCCGACGATATAGACGTCTCTGGTTCCACCTTACCCAGGTGATCCGAAGCTGGACAAGCTGGTGAAATCTGTTTGCCACTGAATAACCAAATACTGGGCAAGATATTTCTGAATCTGTGAATGTAATGTTTATATGTAACAGATAGATGTAATTTCGTAATCTGGTGGATTCTTCAATACAATATTCCCCATGTATACTTCTTATGCTACGTGGGATCACATACCCATTGCCATTTCAGGTGCAAATACCTTGCTGAAGGCAAATTGCATGGTTAGCAACACAGGTCATTTGAAAGGAAAATCAACTAGACGTCAAAGAATTTGGATGATCAATTTCTGCGAATAAAGCAGACAGAGATAATTTATTTATCCTCACAATATAACTTTTTTCGATAACAAGCCTTACTTGCGTCCTGTGAATGGTTTTGCCATTTTCCCTTTCCTATACAGCAGGGATGTAGAGGAAAACCTGTGAGGCAACATAATTCCTTCTTTACAAACATCAGCTCATGGCTGAAACATCCAACTACAAGCCTTGAGTTCAGAGATGACAAGGCTGCACATCTTAACCCAACTTTGTTCACTGTCCAAGGTCACAAAATCAGAAAATAGAAAGAATGAGAAGAAATAGATAAACAATCCATGTTGCATTTTTTAATGATGAAAGCAAAGACCTCTGACAAATAATTCGAAGCACTTAGATATGGAGTGGGCGGCCAATGATACTTTTACTAAATTACAACTTAATAAAAGAGTTTGTAGTTTTATTTTCAGCTCAGTTGACAAATGAATGCAAGAAGAGAGTTCTGAAATAGTTACTTGTAAACAGCAAGGGTGCCTTCAGAGAATTAATATATCCAGATTCTCTATTGATGAAGAAAAAGATCAGGAAAGATCTAGGACTTATTCACTTGTGTGATGTGGGCATCATTTGTTGGGCCAGCATTTATTACCCATCTAGTTGCCACTTGAGAATGAGGTGTAAGCTACCTTCTTGAACTGCTGTAGTCCATATGGTGTACGTACATCTGTAGAAAATTCCGGGATTTTGACCCAGCAACACTGAAGGAAGTGCAATATATTTTCAAGTGAAGATGGTGAGTCGTTTGGATAGAAATTTGCAGGTGGTGATGTTCTCATGTATCTGCCTCCCCTGTCCTTCCAAATGGAAGTGGTGATGGGATGTGCTGTCTGAGGATTTTTGGTGACTTTCTGCAGTACATCGTGTAGACAGTGCACGCTGCTGCAAATAAATGTCAGTGATTGAGGAAGTGGAGGTTTCTGAAATGTGGTTCCAATCAAGCAGGTTGTTTTGTTCTCAGAAGTATAAATTTCGAGATTAATGAATAAGGAACACCTTAACGCTGTAAATAGAGAGCATATTTCCGAAAAGTTTACGAGAGAAAATAAATGGTTTAGAAACTAGAAATAAAAAAGGAACGATCACCTTGATGTGATCGTGTTATAGACCTCCCCATAGTCAGAGAGAGTTTGAAAATTAAATATGTTGGTAGATCTCAGATTGTTGTAAGCGAAATAAGATTGTAATAATAGAGGATTTAAATTTTCCAAACATTGACTGGGACTACCATAGGTTTGAATGTTTGGACGGTGAAAAAATGCATTCAAGACAATTGTTTTTATCAACATGTGAATGGTCCTCTGGAGAAGCAGCCAAACTAGTCCTTCTTTAGAGCAATAAATCAAGACAGGTGACAGAAGTAAAAGTGAGGCAACGCTATGGTTCTCGCAATCATAATTCTATTAGGCTCAAAATGGCTATGGAAAAGGAGAAGCCTTCTGTAAAAGTTAAAATATTTTAATTGGAGTAAGGCACATTCTAATTGTGACACAAGATCTTTCAAAAGTTGATTGGAGTAGAATGTTTGCAGATAAAAGGACGTCCGTCGAATTGGGGGTGTTTTCAGGAGTGTGAGACGAGGGTTCAGAGATATAATATTCCTGTTAGAGTGTAGGATAAGGCCGCTCAGATTAAGGAACAATGGATAAATCAAGATATTGAGGTTCTAGTCAAGAACAAAAGAGAATTTCATTTCAGTTGTTGAGAAACTTGGTTCAATTGAATCTCCTAAACAATATAATGAGTGTAGGCGAATTCTTAAGAAAGAAACCAAGAAGGCAAAGCGGGAAATGAGATAGCATTGTCCATGTGCATTGTGTCCTGCAGATTGGAAGGAAGGTTCTTTTTCAGGCTGGAGGTCCTTGACTAGTAGTGTTCCCCAGGATACTGTACCTCTGCTGTTTGTGATATATATATAAAGTAAACCATTCTGTGAATGAATTAAAAATAGATCCAGCATGATGCCCCTTCACTCAAAGTGCCGTCCAATGATATGAACAACATTAGACGACACAAACTGAATAAAGTCATGTTCAAACATAACTGAAGATCGTTTCCCCTCTTGTTGCCTTCAGAGGCAACGATGCAGACTGGCAATCACAAACTCATCTGGGTACATACTGTGCCTCCTTAGTTTGTATGAATTACAAGTGACGTTGTTTTATGCACCATGCCGTCTCCTACCCCCTCCTCCCAGCCTCTCAGACATTCTGAGCGTTATGCAATCTCAAAAACTCCTGGTTTCATTTATTTCCACATTCCTTCAGTTGTGGAGGAAGGTCATCTGCTTGAGCTTTTCATTGTGTTTATTTGCGCCTATTCCCTCTGAATTGCTGAGTATATTCAGCTAATAGTAGGGTCACTGATAGGCAGTGTCCCCAGAGGAGATTTCTGAAATGTGCCATTCAGCGAGACACCTCTTTAAACAGCATTGGAACGGATACCCCTCTACCTTGGAAATGTGATGTAGATAAACATGTTTCAATGGTGCTTTTGCATATCAGAGTGTTCACTGTTATATTCTGAGCAGTTTGCTGCTGTGGGACATTCTAACCAGTTTGAGGAATACAGAGGACTAATTATAGGTTTGACAACATTTCCTCAGCTATTTCTCAAATGTTTATTGCCGTTCAAAAACATTGCCTGATATGACATTTATCTGGCTCAGCTTCATTTTCTAAAATAGTTCCTATTGGTCAGTTGTCCATGTGCATTTTATCCTGCAGATTAAACTGCAGTGAAATGAGAATCTGTTTGAATAAAGTCCTGATCAGGCAGTATCTGTGTCAAGAGTTAATGCTTGGAGACTGTAAGCTTTCATTATAACAAGGAACAGGTGGAAATATGACAGGGTTGAGGAAGGGCTGGATGTGATAAATGTGAAAAAGGAAGGTCTGTGATCAAGGGTGGAGATAGTTGGGATTGACTGACAGAAAAGTGAGTCTTCCAAGGTCAAAGGGAATGGCGATGGGGCAAGAAAAGATCCAGAGAAACTGAAGACGTGCCAGGGGCAGATGGGCTGCTGACTGAAGGGAATCAAATAGTAACAAAAAAGAAATGGGAAGAAATAGAGCCAAGGGTTAGCTGTCAGATTCGTTGAACTCAGTTTTGATCAAGAAGCTGCAGAATTGCAAGGTGGGGGACGGTTTCTGAAATTTACGTTGAGCATCATTGGAACAGTGCAGTCTATCAAAATCAGAAATGTCAGCATGAGAGCAAGGTAGAGAATTAAAATGACAGGCAATTTTCAAAACTTATATTTCCACAGGTAAAGTGCTAATATTGTCCAGATATAACAACAATTCGGGGTGATACTGTGGCTCAGAGATTAGCATTGCTGCTTCACGGTGATAAGGACCTGGATTCAATTCCAACCATGGGATACTGTCTGTGTGAATTTGTACCGTCTCCCAGTGTCTGCGCAGGTTTCCCCTCCGTGCTCTGGTTTCCTCTCATTGTTAAATATATGCAGGTTAGGTGGATTAGCCACAGTCGAATGTCCATGGATGTACAGACTACGGTCTGTTTGGACTCGATGGGCCAAATGACCTCTTTTCTCACTGTTGAGACTCTATGATTCCATGTGTAATGGAAGAAGTAGTAGACAAAGAATTTAGAGCCCAATCAGGGTAACCACAGTGATGGGGGATTGGCGGAAACAATATGTGTCAATTCACATGTTGATCAATGATTGCAATAACAAAATATGAAAGAAAGGTTGTGTTTGACAAAGGTGAGGGGGAAATCAAAAGTGTTGATGCATTTGAATTAATCTTCATTGGTTTTAGCCAACTTTTGATACATTCCTTCATTGAAGACTGATCAAGTAAACACCCATGATATGCAAGGCGAAATGGCAAAATGGGCTGAGAGGCAGGAAATAGTGGAAGGTGGTACAAAAGATGTTTCTATGACATGAAATCTGTTTTCTGTGGGATTGCACAGAGCGTGCAGCCGAGGCCCTTGCTATTTTGATGCATTTTCAGGATTTGGAAATAAATGCAATTGATATGATCACCATGAAGACCATAAGATCAAAAGACATAGGAGTGGAAGTAAGGCCATTCGGCACATCGAGTCCACTCCGCCATTCAATCATGGCTGATGGGCATTTCAACTCCACTTACCCGCATTCTCCCCGTAGCCCTTAATTCCTTGTGACTTCAAGAATTTATCAATCTGTGCCTTGAAGACATTTAGTGTCCCGGCTTCCACTGCACTCTGCGGCAATGAATTCCACAGGCCCACCACTCTCTGGCTGAAGAAACGTCTCCGCATATCTGTTCTGAATTTACCCACTCTAAATCTAAGGCTGTGCCCGCGGGTCCTAGTCTCCTCGCCTCACGGAAACAACTTCCTAGCGTCCACCTTTTCCAAGCCATGTATTAACTTGTAAGTTTCTATTAGATCTCCCCTTAATCTTCTAAACTCCAATAAATACAATCCCAGGATCCTCAGCTCTTCCATGTATGTTAAGACCTACCATTCCAGGAATCATCCGTGTGAATCTCCGCTGGACCCGCTCCAGTGCCAGTATGTCCTTCCTGAGGTGCGGGGATCAAAAGTGGACACTGTACTCCAAATGGGGCCTAACCAGAGCTTTATAAAGTCTCAGTAGCACAACGGTGCTTTTGTATTCCAATAGGACCAAGCTATGAACAATATGAACAATAGGACCAAGCTAAGTAGTGAATTTGGGGTATAAATCCACAGATCCCTGTAGGTCAGGGCAGGTAAACTCGTCCATATCACTGTTATCTTCTCCAATCCCAAAACTCTGTATCCACTACATGCACCCCTCCCTTTCGTCGTAAGCTCTTACAGCGACTTCATCCCTCTCTATCTCATTCTCCAGCAACGTCGGGATTGGTAAAGAGAGGAGGAGAAGTTTCTGACCCACGCTGTGAATCAGTTCTGGATATCTTTCCAGTTTAAATACGTTCTAAACGTCGATGGAATAAGTCTCTGAGCATTAATTTTCCGTTCCCACAAACTTTCAGTCAGTTCAAGAGAATGTATTTTAGATTAACCTTTCAAAGCTCACCATCTTCTGGCTGATCACCTCACTGATAGTCTTTGCAAAGCATTGTGTTGTGTAAAATGAAGCAATTTTTATCTTCTCTCTGATCACACTTACTCCCAGACAGATCAGTCAGAGACATAGTCAGTGCAGTGACCTTGCCTTCCCTGGGTTTCCTCGTGCAGCCTCGTGCCTCAGAGGAACCCAGTTTACAAACAGTTTGTGATTTCAAGTCTCTCTCTGTGATGTGCATGGTGAGGTCACACTGGTTCTGTGAGGTCACACTTTGACCTGTCCAGTGCAAGGGGCCTCACTGCAATCAAACTGGGAGTTACTCAAACTCTCACTGTCATCATGTTACAATATGTTCATATTCCAGAATGCACAACACAACACTCTTCTAGACAGAGACACTACGGTGTATCCGTGCTGGGCAGTGATGGGGTTGCTATGTTTATTTGCACATTCTCTTAGGATGCCTTTTTCTGTGCGTTACTGAGTGGCATCAGTGTGGCAGTGAGGGGTGTGGGGAATGGCTGCAGTCTCCTGCTGGTCTGGCCTGGTGAACGTGACTCCTTCCAGTGATTGATGGGAGACTCACAGGCTGACCCAGACTCCAGGCCATGTCTAGGTTGGGTGCCTGTATCAGATGGATCCAAACACCTTTACACAGATAGGACTTAAAACCTTTTCTTACCTTTGGCTCTCTGTCATTTCTACTTTTTTATTAATTCTGATTTTGTAACCAAATTGGCAACAGAGAATGGTGATTTTGGACACTTTTCATGTACTTACGTATTCCTGTGCACGAGTATATGCGACAATTATTGTAATTCTAATTCAATACTCAGTAACCATTTGTTACTGTTGTCCACTCACTCGTGATCACCAGTGGTTGGAAGAAGATGCTTTGTGAAGGAGCTGAGAATCAACATCAATCACCATTCCCGTCCTATCTGTGTAACCTCCTCCAGCCCCTACACACCTCCCTATCTCTGTAACCTTTCCCAGCCCCTACACCCCTCCCTACTTCTGTAACCTCCTCCAAACCCATTACACCCCTCCCTACCTCTGTGACCTCCTCCAGCCCCTGAACTACTCCCTATCTTTGTAACCTCGTTCAGTCACTACTTCTCTTCCTATCTCGGTTTCCTTTTCCAGACCATACATTTCTTCCTATCTCTGTGGCCTCCTCCAGCCTCGCATCCCTCCCCATCTCTGTAGCCCCTACACACGTCCCTATCTCTGTAATCTTTTTCGGGACACACATCTGTCCATTTTTCTGTAACATCATCCTGCCACAAAACACCACCCTATCATTGTACTAACATTTGTGAATCTGTATAATCTCCTGTAGCACTCCACCCCAATCTATCTCTTTCATCTCCCGCAGTCCCTATAACTCTCCCCCTCTGTGTAACCTCCTCCAGAACTCCACTTCTCCCTTTCTCTGCATCATCCTCAAGCCCTTTACCACAAGCTTTTTCTGTGATGTCCTGTTGATGGGTTGGAAGTTTGCTATGTTCATAAAGATTGCTCATCAACAACAGATATAGTGAGATTTTATTTAATGGAGAGATGCCAGGATATTACAGTCCCCTGAGTGGAAGGGCCCGTCACACCATGAGGCAGAGGTCACTTCCCAGTGTCTTCTCCCTGGGTCCCATGACTCAAGGTATTTAAAAACTAAGATTAACTGTCCATAGTTGTGTCAATGATGGGAAACCAGACATAATTCATTCAGAATCTGACAGTATCCATGCACCCTGTAAGAAGTGGAGGGGACACGACAGAGAACCTCACCTTTTAAAATCTCAGTCACGATTTTCTGTCATTTTGACTGCTTTCCAACGACAGGTAGTGAGAATCCTGTTATTTAAATCCCCATCTTTTGCTTCTTCTCTTTTACCATTCGACACCCACACCCCAACCCTTAAACCCCAAAACCTGATTTGTTGCACTATTTTGGCTACTATTGTTGCAAAATATTAAAACGGCCTACCAGGGCAGTAATTAAAGATAGAATAGTGTAATGATCACAGGACAAAATAGTTTCAGGATTAAAAAGTATTATTACAAACAATAAAAGTATTTAGCTGAAAGCATAAAGCAGCAACCATTTTCAAGCAGACAACTTGTTAATCAAGCAGACATTTTGTGGTCATAATCCAACAGCCTTCACGAGTACTGGCCTTTTTGGAGAGAATCCCCGTGAAAGATTAGACAGTCGATGTGACCTGAACTAGCTGTCACTTATGTTATGAAGTTATAAACATGTACTGTACCTTTAAGGGAGCTGAAATTACTGGCTGGTACAAAGTGTTCTGAATGATTTTAAATGGTAACGCTGGATTGAAATGATTAGCTGAAGCTGTGTTGTCATGGAACACAACAAATTCAAATTTTGTCAATCAGTTTAAATTATGGCCTCAAATTGCCAAAATGCAATCGACTTTGAAAATAATATTTTGACAACACTAAACCAATGAGACGATCCCAAATTTTGGGGTATAAATATCAGACATTTTGAACAGTTAGCCAGAGTACAAAGAGGAGCCAGCACCAATACGCGGAGACCACTTACAAAAAGACCTGCTCTCGGAAAGGTCCATTTATCGATCAAAGATTTGGGAAGCACAATACCGAAGATGAAAAGCAAACAAGGATTTACAGGGAAAAACCGAAAGCTGCCTAGTTTTAAAATAACAAGGCATTTTTTTGTAAAAGTTGATCGGAGTTTTTATCAGACCAGTACTGTAGTGCGGAGGGGAAAAGATAGGTTTATGAGAAATGAGTTGTAAATAGTTGCTGTCTCATGTTTTCTTTTGGACTTAAAAAATAAAATCATTATTTTTTAATCTAACTAGTGAGATTTGGGACAGTTCATTGAACCTCGAAATATAACAGATTACAATTAAAGCATTTAGCTAAAAGTGAAGTGAACTTTTTCTGCATGGTTGGTTTAAATTGGCAGAGGGGTTTATCCTGTGTCATATTACACATACAGACACAAACACTCTCTCCCTTTCATACAAGCGCACACCTTCCATCTCCCTCTCACTCATTCACATACGCGCACACAGGCATATGTAAGCCTATGGTGTGAATTAGTATTTGCAAATTTGTATTTGCAGACACATTCAATTTTGTTCAAAAAGTGCACAATCTGTAGACAGTCAGTCAACATTTTAAAAATTCCTATTTTGTAAATAAAACTGTCCTGACTCCAGACTGGGAAACAGATAGACTCTAACCTTGATCCTTTAATGCATTGTCTGAGCTGAGATGCTACCTTTTTTAATCCACTGATAAAACCTTCAGTTATCTCAGGACTGTGACTTGAAAGTATTTCTGGGATTTACATTTAATCAATTAATACCTGCATCTCCATTCCAAATGATTAAAGACTTAACAACCATCTAGACTTTTCTAATACATTGCATATGACACTTTAATCTTTTACTTATAAATTCTATGTACTATGGACCTACTCCACTAGCTATCTGGTGGAGGAGCAGTAATCCAAAAGCTTGTACTTTCAAATAGACCAGTGGGACTATAACCTGGTATTGTGTGATTTTTAACTTTGTCCACCTCAGTAACATCACCCCTACGTCTCCTAAGCTCCAGAGAAGAAAAAAAAGTTTTAACCTCTTCAAGCTCTCCTCACAACTCAAACCTTCCAACCTAGATAACATCCTAAGAATTTATTCTCTGTACGCTTTCTAGTTTAATAATATAGTTTCTGTAGTCGGATGACCAGAACTAAATACAATACTCCAAATGTGGCTTCACCAGCATCTTGCACAGCTGATGAAGGAAAGCACGGATCTCTTAGTTCTACAACAGTCCTCAGGGGTCTACCATTGTCTGTGTAAATCCTGTCCTGTTTTGACTTAACAAATGCAACACATTTATCTAAATTAATCTCCATCTACTATTCCTCAGCTTCCTGGTCCAGTTGTTCAAGATCTTGATGTATTTCCAGAAGACCTCCTGCACTACCCACTCTCCCACCAATCTTGGTGTCCACCGAAAATGTACTAACCCAGCCTCCTAAATTCTCGTCCATATCGTTTATGTAAATAGCAAACAACAGTGGACCCAGCACTGATTCCTGTGACACACGGATGGCCACAGGGCTCCAGCTTGTAAAACATCACTCTACCAATGCCATCTGTCTTCTACTATCAAGCGAATTTTGTATCCAGTTGGCTGACTCTCCCTGGATCTGGTGAGATTTAACCTTACCCAATAACCTACGAAGAGATAGTTTGTCAATGGCTTTGCTAAAATCCACGTAGACAATGACTACCACATTGCCCTTATCTCATTTCTTGGTCGCTCCTTAAAATCACAGAACAATCAGGAAATTGTTCATGCCGCAATTGGAATATTGTGTGCAGTTCAAGTGCCTGCATCTCAGAAAGAATGTTAGTGAGATTTCAGAAGATGTGTAGCTCAGGTTGAGGTTCAGAATGTAGGTTTGCTCACTGAGCTGGAAGTTTCAAAAGCAGGAAGGATGTGATTGTTCTGGATGGAGTGCAAAGGAGATTCATCAGAATGTTGCTTAAGCTGTAGTAATGCAGCTGTGAAGAGGGAGGCTGGATAAGCTCGGGTTGCTTGTTTGCTGCAGAGATCGGGGTGGATTAAGCCGACGACGGACGTGGGCGGGTTGGATTGAAAACAGTTATTGCCCTGAGTCAAATGGCCAATAAAAAAGTGGAATAACGTTAAGCTGAAAAAGAGGAGGAAAAGAAGGGAAATACTACCCAGATAACGGTAGGGGCCTGCACTGCACTGTCTGTGAGGGTATCTGAGGGGGGAATACCCAAAACGTTTCAAAATTTCTCAGATTAGCAGTTGAGCTGCCATAGGATTTTAGTCTACAGACGAAGTGTTCGGAAATGCGAATTGTGCAAGTTCAGTGTAATTGTGGAGGCGCAAACTGGATGGATCGATGCACCATTCCTGTCCTATATGATACCGTCATTCTAAGATTCCGAGGTTAAGGTTCTGACTTCCGTTCTTCTTTGTTTTGGGAGAATATTTCCCATTGTAAGTTCCAGCTGTTGCTGTGGTCAGTATCAGATTCAGGTTCTGGATCAGAGTGCTCATTCACAGACAGAATTTCCCAAATGTGTTCTATGACTGTTAACAAGGAAAGCAGTGTTATAGCAGTGTGGAGTAAGAACAACGCTCAAGCAGCCTTACAATCAGAAGTATCGAAAATCTGAACAATCTCAGCTAAATGAATGTCATCACTGAAAAAGATATCAAAATGTATTTTGATACTGATGGCACTGATAGTGTGTGAAATAAGAACACTGCTGGAAAAGCATAGCAGGTCAGGCAGCATCCAAGGAGCAGGAAAATCGATTTTTTCGGGCAAAAGCCCTTCATCAGGAATGCGCGAAACGTCGATTTTCCTGTTCCTTGGATGTTGCCTGACTTGCTGTGCTTTTCAAGCACTACTCTAATCTAGACTCTGATCTCCAGCATCTGCAGTCCACACCTTTTCCTAATGCATGAAATAATGCAAGCATTGTTGTTTGAAAACAAGATGCAATTAACATTTGAGACCAAGTATGATGAGATGAATCCAGTCTCTTGGTTATTCAGACTTAAATAAACCTGTTGTTGTTATCTGTTTGCTCAAAACGAATGAAAAATTGAAGGTTTAATCTCAATTTTCCGGTGGAAATACCACACAATTTAAAATAAAATCTCTGGACCTGTCAGCTCCAATCCAAGAGATTTCTTCAATTCAGACAGATTGCCAGCAACAGAAAGGGAAAAGTGTTTAACAAAGTGTCTCTTCTAATGCAAATTGCCAAATCACACTACACCACCCTTGCAAGTTTTGCTGTTCCTGCTAATTCTTGTAACTTGAGTCTAAAGTCAATAGTTTGTCGATTAAGAAGATTCTGAGACAATCTGCAGCATTGTCTGTTTTTCTATACTGTGCAGAATGGGTTTGCATTGATGAAGTTTGGCTGAGCATCGACCCTGTCTGGTTTGGAAACTGATTCGCAAGACCGCTCTCTCTGTTCATCGTTTAGTGCCTGCTATCGGTCAGATGGGTTTTGTAACAACCCACCTCTGAGTGATACCTGGTGTGTCCCATTCCTTGATGTGAAGAGATGGTGTTGGTGGGTCTTGGTCAGGCAGCTCGCTCCAAATGGAGCCCAAATACAACAGGTGGGCAGTGTGGGGGTGGAGGGCGGATGTTGAGCAGTTCATTATAGAGCAACAGGTGAGGGTCAGTACAGAAGATTTTCACCACTTTCTGTGTTTTCATTAATCAGCTGATGTGTGGTTACATGACATTTGTGAAGACAATAAAGTAGAATACACATTATCGAAACCATTTGATTGTCAAAAAGACATGTAACTTACTAAACGATGCACAGTGCTGTGGTGCAGTGTTTAATCGGAAAAAAATGCTGAGATCTGGAGTGTAGTGGCAGCAGCTCTCCCACAGAGGATTAAACAGCTTGGTCAACTGGGATGTTTCGTACCTTGCCCTTTTTTGGTTTTATCCTTTGATCTTCTCAGGCTGATAATTCTGTTCTGTCCAGTGATGGAGATGTCAATTTTGATGAGATGTGCCTTTAATAGGGATTTGTTCTGTCCTGTTTCTCTTGAAGAGCGATGTTGTGAACTTTTTCCCGAGTTATCTGCTCCATGGAAAGCAGACTGAATAGCTTTGGGATTTTTAAAGTGGTTAAAAGAAGGAAAGGGTGGCTGGAGTTTGGCTCACAGAAACCCGGGAATTTCCTTTTCCTTTCAGGAAGTTTGTTTGGAGTTGAAGGTGTTATATACAACTCCTTGATGCTGAACAAACGTTCAGGCCTCTCTCTGCTGATAACTTCATTCTGTCATTGTTCCTTCTCCTGGGCTGGAGGGGATAACAAGGGAGGGAAATCTGTTTTGCTGCATGTGATTTTACCAAGGATGTTTATGTGAAGCTGCTGTGTTGGAACAGTGGATGAGGAATAGTTTAATAATATAGTACATTGTTAAGTATTTCGCTAGTATTAAAGTTATATTAATTGTTCAATTTTGGCTTGTATCTTCAGTGTGAAGTAAGAGTAAAGTATGCTTTCCTTAACGCCTCGACGTTTGGCCAATCAAATCACATCTGGGACGCAGCACTTTACACTTGCCTTTTAAGTAAGATAAAAATTGAAATCTAGGCTCTGCCCTTGCTATGTTTTAAGGGATTTTGGTCTAGTCCAGATCACAGTGGGGTTTGGAAAGATAATGGATTACAGATGCAAAAATCTTTACAGTTCATTGAATATGTTTGCTGCAAAAGTTACAAAATGACATAAATTGATGTGACGATTTTCATAAAGGGAATTGCAGAGCAGCAATGCTTATACAATCAAATGCTCATATTATTTTTACTCAAATAATTGGGCCAGGTTAATCTTCCAATAGGCAGTCCTTATTGTCTTGACATTAACAAGGGTGGATGTTGAGCTGGATGGGTCGACATTATTTCACATCTATACATTCTTAGATTTTGAAAAACAATTTAACATTCAGTAATTCATAAACTTCCCACGGCTAATTTTCCAGTGGTTCTGGCTCTTTAATATGTGAGGAAGGTTTCTTCTACACTGGGAAAATGTCCTATACTGTCCACTCTCTCCATGTCAATCTTAGAAATTTCTATCAGGTTGCTCCTCAACATCCTGCATTCCAGTGAAAACAAAACAAGTCTATCCAACCTTCCTGCATAGCTAAACTTCTCCCATGCTAGGCAACATCCTGGTAAACATTTTGTGTACCCTCTCCAAAACATCGGTATCCTTCTGGTAGCATGTTGACCAAAAGTGTGTGCAATGTTCTGAGTGTGGCCTGACGAAATTCTACAAAGCAGCAATAACTTGCCGATCCTTGTACTTAATTCCCCTTCACAAGCCATTTTTAACTACCTTATTCACCTGCACTGTCACCTTCACTGATCTGTGGAGCTGCACACGCAGATCCCTCTGCATACCAATACTCCTCAGGGTTCTGTCATTCACTGTATAACTTCCACCTATACGCGAACTTCCAAGGGCATCACTTCACATTTTTCTGGACTGAACTCCATCTGCCATTTTTTCTGCCCATGCCGCCAACTGATCTGTATCCTGCCGCATCCTCTAACAATCTTCAATCTGCACAATTCCATCAAAGTTTATATCATCCGCAAATGTGCGAATTTGACCAGCTACATTTTCCTCGAAAGCATTTGTGATGATCACGAACAGCAGAGGTCCCAGCACTAATTCCTTTGGGACATGACTACTCACAATCCTCCATATCAACAAGCATCATCCCACCGCTACCTCTGTGTCCTTTGACTAAGCCAGTTCTGTATCCATCTTACCATCTTACCCCGGTAGCATGTCAAATCACCTTTTGTAACAATCTGCCTTTGGGGTCTTGTCATCTCCTCAAAACCTCCCCCGCACGAAATCCTATCGATTATAAGTCCATTTTATTCTAAATGCATATAGATCTTCTCCCTGAGAATCTTTTCCAATCATTTCCCTACCACTGACGTGAGACTCACACGAGTGCCTGTAATATTCAAGATTGTCCCTTCTATTCTTCTTAAACAATGGGTCAAGATTGGCTATTCTCCTGTCCTCTGGGACATGACTTGCAGCCAAAGACTGAATAATAATGTCGATCAATGCTCCAGCAATTTGTTCTCTTGCGTCCCACAATATTCTAGGATAGATCCCATTAGGACCCGGGGACTTTGCTACCTTAATACTTTTCAGCAACACTTCCTTTTAAATAGCAACTTGGCTTTCAAATTTGACAAGTCCTTCCCTGACACCATCCTCCACCAATTTTGCTCTGTGATAAATACCAATGCAATGTACCCATTTAGGACCTCACCAACCTCTTCTGGCTCCATCAATAGATTCCCTCCTACATGTATAAAAAGGCAATGAATTCACCTTAATCCTGTTTGCTAATGACTTTTCATGACCCCTATTAGTCCTTCTAATTCCTTGTTTAAGTTCATTCCTCCTTTTCTTATATGTTTCATGGGATTTGTCAGTTCCCATTTGACGTATGTTTTTCTTCCTTTCCGTCCAAGATCATAAAATCCTTGGTCATTCAAGGTTCACGTAAATTGCCATAACTTCCCGTCATTCTCATAGGAACGTGTCACTTGTAAACTCTTACTAACTGCCATCTGATATACTCCCACATGTCCAACGTAGATTTAACCACAAATACACACCACCAAACAAATTCTCCAATTCCTGCCTACTTTTGCTGTAGTACACCTTCACCTAATGACTATCCCTATCCATGCATACCTCAAATCTCACAGTATTTTGGTCACTACTCCCGAAATGCTCCCCCACGGAAACTTCTGGCCAGGGTCATTTCCCAAAGTCAATTCCAGTCAAGTTCTACCATACCAAAGCCAGTATCACTAAGTGAGTGCCAGTTAATAAAGGGGAAGTTAAAATAATCAATAACAACAGCCCTGCTGTTTTTCTGTTTTTTTTTCTGAAATCAGCATACATATTCTCTCCTATACCTCATGCTGGCTATTGGGAGGCCTGTAGAATACCCGAAACATTGAGATGTCACCTTTCCTGATCCGGTGTTCTACCCATATTGCCTCGCTGCACAAGCCTGCTGATGTATATTCCATCATATGGAAATGAGATACTCCTTTACCAGTAATGTACCTCGCGCACCACTTTTCCACTCCCTTCTATTCATATCTGAAACATCTGAATCCAGGGACATTCAACTTCCAGTCTGTCCCTTTTTCAGCCAAGTCTCAAAAACTTCAATAATGACATAGTTCGAAATACTAACTTAAGCTCGAAGTTCTCCTCCCGTGCCTATTATAGGTCTATCTTTGAAACGCATGCGTTTGGGAAAACCCCCCTGGTATGTTTCAGCAGGGTTTCCCTGCCTGTTCTTGTTATTAGTAAAGTTTGCTTTGGTTTCTACCTCTCCCTGAATTTCTGCATGGAGTTACGTCCCTACTCCTCTGATTCCCCTCCCCCTGCCAAACCAGCTTAAAATTTCCCCAACCACTTTACCAAGTAACACCCATCCCGCCCCAAGGATATCAGTCCTGGTCGTTCTAGGTGTAACTCAATCCATTTGTACAGGTCCCACCTCCCCCAGAACCAATCTCAAATGCCTGTGAATCTGAACACCCCTCACACTCGCTTTTCAGCCACTCGTTTCATCTTTTATATCTTACTGTGTCTACTCTGACTTGCTTGTGGCACAGATTGTAATCCTGAGATAAATACCATTGAGGTCTTACATTTCAGTGTTCTTCCTTGTTCTCTGTATCCTGCTTTCAGGACCTCATCCTTTTTTAACACGTCCACAGACGTGTATAATGACCACTTCCTGTTCGTTCTCTCCCTCCAGAATTTCCTGCAACCACTCCAAGACATCCAGGATCCTCGCACCAGTGAAGCAACTCTTGTTTATCGACACAGAAATGCCTACCTACTCCCTTTACGATTTAATCAGCTATAACTTTCGCATTTCTATGCCTATTTCTCCCTCCACCTGCAGCAGAATTTGACTTTTGTTATCCCATAATAGGGCATTCCCCTCAATAGTGTCCAACACACTATAACTCTTCTGCGGGTGAATAGCCAAGGAAAATCTTGCACTGCCTGCTTCACCATCCTGCTCTGTCTGGTGAACACCCATTCTCTTACTGCCTGAGTTTGTGCTGTGAGCACCTCTCTATATGTGCTATCCACACTACTTTCCGCCTCACGACTGCTTCGCAGTGTCACCAGACCCCGTTTCAACTCTGAAACTCCGACTTCAAAGAGCTGCAGCTGGAGACACTTCTTCCACGCATTCAGGGTCATGGCACGAGAAATGTGTCTGGTATCCCACAACAAGCAAGAGGAGTACACTCCAAT
>NC_057725.1:72374822-72379779 GCF_004010195.1 Chiloscyllium plagiosum | reverse complement strand
CAGGTAAAAGTTGAGCAACTCTCCTCCATTTTCTTGCACCACAGGGAATACAGATTTCAAAAAGGCAGATCCAACACTATCACAGATGTGAACAGAGCAGGGCAATGAACCTTAGCCTCGACACTAAATCGTTACATTAGCACATTTAAAAAGAATCACTATTCCCACATCTGGAAAAAGCTATCTCTGAATCTGAGAGATCACTGGTGTCCAAGGGAGTGTGCCATATGGCAGAGACCAGGAGAAATGTCCAAGATAAAAGGCTGCATGCTTGGTGCTGAAGCCTTGTTGAATTCAGGGTGTTGGCTATGTCAGCGGATAGTCTGTGTCGAGGTTTATTGTGCTGATTCCAATGAATTTCTCAAATCTTGGTGGCAACAAAGCCGGGAGACAGATAAATTTGCCTCAATTGTTGATGGTGGATACCAATCTCTATGTGGCATTCCCTACCAGGAAACTACGTTGAGTCACCTGGACCATCTCTGATCTTCGATTATGGATCAATTTTGGGCGTTTTGTGATTATGTCAACACACTTAGTATGTCGATATTCAGTGCGAGGGAATGGTCTTCAAAGAGAGTAGTCTACACCAGGAATTTGGCTGGACATGGGGAGCACCATTTTCTGTTATTCATTCAAACATGTGGATATCACTGATTGGACCAATACTTGCCACCCATCCATAATTGCTCAGAAAAGAGCTGAGCGTCAAGGAAGTGACTGTGGGTCTGGGATGTCTCCTGACAATCTACAATGGTTTCATGAGTATCATTAGATTATTAAGTCTATGTTTTCATCTATCCTATTTCCACTATCTTCTTTGACAGGCATCAACCCCAGAACATTATCTCAGTCTCTGAGTTAATAACACAATTAGGCATCATCTCCCTAAATCTTTGGCATTGTCCTGAATCCACAGAAGCTTTAACTGATACCAAGCAATAACACAACGTTTGGTTCTCCCAAAACAAGCTGTGGCACAATTCTGCTGATTTCCATGGAAAATGCTGGATCAACAATAGAGATTCTTAGCTACAGTGTGTGCTCTGGGAGTGGGATCTCTGATCACAAGGGGGAAAGCTTGGAAGCGTAAGCCTGGACAACAGCAGCAACATTTGCTTAATCCCAGATAAAGTGTCTAATTTTTAAACCAGAAAATAGTAATGAACTGTGCTGCATGGATTCAGATTTTATTTGAGTCAGGGCTGCGGTGTACTGTCTCAGACAGATGGACGGGAAACATATGCTTAATGTTGAAGTTCTTCTGATTGCAATGAGTATCTAACATGGTACTTGGTGTTTGGATGAATACTTTCATAGTTCAGATTGCCAGAACTTTCAGAGGCAGGGTCTCAATGCCCTATCATTTGTTTTTATTTCATGTCGTAGAAGGCATTCATTTCTTGACATTGCAGAGTGATTCAGTGCACTGTACTGTAGGACATAAAATGTGGATGTATACTTCTAGGAGAAATGAGAGGTCTGGAAACTCCAAAATGGATAGAAGGAATTTTGTAATCAATGACTGTGATAAGTGGGTCTCCCATTCTTTATTTTACTAATCTCAGGTGCTTTTCTGTGTATGCTGTATTCTTAAGAGATATTCGAGCAAGTTAGAGTAACCCATAGAGTCAATAAAATCAGGTGTTCTCAATCACATGCCCGTGTTTCTTGGAATAATCAGCTGCTCATGTTATAGAATCGTAGAATGTTACAGGACAGAAGAAATTCATTCGATCCATCGTAAAGGTACCAGATATAAAAAGAGCTGCCCAGCTAGTCCCACTATCAAATCCAATCTCCGTAGGCCTCGAACCTCATCACTTGCAACAGTATATCCAGCTGTTTTTTTTTAAATTTCCTTTGGAATCCGCCTCCACTACTCTCCCAGGCAGTGGATTCCAAATCCTAACAGGTTTCCAAAGAAAATACATTTCTCCTCATCTCAATCCAAGCCGTTTTGTTGACAATCTTGAAATTCTAATCACTAGTTACGAAATACCAATTAGTGAAAATATTATTCATTATCTTGTCAAAATACTCCTAATTTTAGATACTTTAATAAAGGGCTCTTAGAATCATAGAGATGTAAAGCATAGAAAAAGACCTTTCAGTCCAACTTGTCCTTGCCGACCAGGTATCCTAACCTAATCTGATCTCTTTTGCCACCACTTGGCCCCCATCCCTCTAAAGCCTTCCTATTCATATACCTATTTAAATGCCATTTAAAAACTGTAATTGTACCAGTCTCCACCACTTCCTCTGTCAACTCATCCCATTCACATACCACCTACTGTGGGAAAGGGTTGTCCCTTAGGGCGATTTTAAATCCTTTCCCTCTCATCCTAAACCTATGTACTTTAGTTCTGGACTTTGTTTGTTTACCATAACCGTGCCTCTCATGATTTTATAGACCTCTATAAAGTCACCTCTCAACCTCCGATGCTCCAAGGAAAACCGCCCTAGCCTATTCAGCCTCTCCCTAGAGCTCAAATCCTCCAACCATCTATTTCCCTCGTTTTTATGACCTTATGACCTCATTAATTCTTGATTGTGGTTTGTTCTTGTTTTTGCAGAATCGGGAAATAGGTGCTTATAATTACTGTTTGTACAGGCATATCTAGCTTAACCTCCTGCCATCACAACACCTTATCCATTTGTCTGTAACATCTACCATTGTTTGCAGGCTCATTTAGTTCTTGTATGCACATTTTAGCTAATACAAAAACAATTATGTATTTCCTTCACATAGTTTTCATTCTTGTTGACTCAGTTCATTACTGAAACAATTATGCACTGGTGTGAGTTCATTTACCTTGCATAAGTAATTATGATTGCAAAAGTAACACTACTTTTCCTATATCCCACACTGCACAAATGCATTTATTTATGCAATGATCCTGAAAAGTTTCAGAGACCAGTTAAAGAATGCATTGAAATATCCAGTTATAAAAATAAATCATTTGATGAATACATCCGAGTAACTGAGAGCCAACATGAGATTCAGCAGATGTCTACGTGAACCAAGTTTCCACGTCAGGAATGGTTCGAAAGGAGAAGGAGGAGGAACAACATGATAACTTTCCTTTTCTACTGGACAAGGACTGACTCCATCTGAGGAGCAAAATGAAATAGACTGCAGGAGCAAAGCCAGTGTAAGTGCTGATATCAAGGAACAACATTTACTAGAAAGCTGAACAACAAAAGCATAACCAAAAGAGGAATCAGACGTCCTTGAAGTAATCATACCGAGCAATCAGAGTGAACTGAAATAAATGACCTGGAGGAAAGTACCATCATTTACTTCAGGGCAGAATGGGAACAGCAATGATAGGTTCCTGCCCGCTCTTCCTCACGGAATTCTCTGATCCACACGTCTGTACAAAAGTTACAAACGTTGAGAAGTTTCCGATTATAATGAATAATACACGGTACAAATATGTGTCTTCGCATCACAAATGTATTTTCAGCCACTTTACCCTTTGTCTGTTTCCTTCGGTTTCCCCCTGGCTTGATGCTGATATCACTCCCTTTCTTTATTTGTTTATTTGTACCAATCAGCTGCTGTGCTGATGGGGGAATCCAAGATCCAATCAGAAGGTTCGGTGTCAGACATGATCCGAATCTCGGGAACGGGGTCGGACTTGGGAAACGAGCCAGCATCCTCGGTGCTTCCATAAAAATGTTTTCAGGCTCTCACTGCAAGCAATAAGCTGACTGTGGGAATTGATTCTGAATGAACCATGTTTGCTTGTGGCTCCATATTAGTGTCTGACATATATGTAAAAAGGTATTTACATCGTCACCAAGAATTATTGTTTCCATCTGGAAAACAGCTCCTAAATCCATCCCTGCCCCAGCTCATAACGGGTGAAATATCCATTCATTCGATTGTTCCCTATGTCTCCTTGAATTACAAGGATCCTATCGGTCTGACGGATATTATCAACACCATACATTTACTTTGTGCAAATTTCTACTACCTTCCTGGCTTACTTTCCCAACAAATCCCGTTCTCTGATTATCCACTAACCACAGTGGCCTATGCAGGCATATTGTCCTCCAAATTCTTGATGTTCCATTCCCACCCGTATATTCAAAATGCTCCAAGATCATCCATTGATTCATTTGCTTTCTTGGACTTCTGTAAATCTTATTTTGTAAAATGTCGATGAAAGTGTTCAACTATGATATAAATGTTACCAGATGGGAAAAGAAATGACTAACTTCATGGAATTAAATCCAATATGAAATGGCAAGGAAGAATGCCAGAGACAGCAGGAAGAGACAAAAAAAAATCCTGCCGATGCTGGAATCCAAAGTAGACAAACAGGAGGCTGGAAGAACACAGCAAGCCAGGCAGTATCAGGAGGTGGAGAAGTCGTCGCTTCAGGTGTAAGCCTTTTCTGTAACAACAGAAAGACTGACAATTGGGAACAATCCTGTATCACTGAGCTGTTTAACCTTTTGGTCTCCCCATCAAACTCTGCCTGAGTATCCAGCTCCTTCTCCTATTTAAAATGTTCCCTAAAATCTACCTCTTCAAATAAGTTACGCTCACATGACCTAATATCATCTTCGATATGTCAACAACAACTATTTAATTTGATATGATAAAGGTCTTTTGAAATATGTTTCTCGACATGGAGTTGTACAGCATGGAAACAGAGCCTTCCATCCAAATCATCCATTCCAACCAGATGCCTTCAACTAATATAGTCCTATTTGCCAATATTTGTCCATATCCATCTAAACCTTTCCTATTCAAAATATTCATAACTCCTACGATACCTCATTCCATCCAAGCATCATTCGCTGTGTGGGAACGTAACCCCTCAGTTTCCTTTCAAATCTTTTCTCTCTCACTTTAAACCTATGCCCTCCAGGTTTGGACTTAGATACGATAGGAAAAATACGTTGTCTAATTCCCCTATCCATGCCCCTCATGATTTTACAA
>NC_057725.1:72356714-72374296 GCF_004010195.1 Chiloscyllium plagiosum | reverse complement strand
CTCCAATCTCAGCACTATCCTTGTCAGCTTTTCTGAACGCTTTAAAGTTTCGTACAGCAAGAAGACCAGAATTAAATTAAGAATTCCAAAAGTGGCCCAAATAATATCCTGTACACCCACAACTCTATAGACAATACATTGACCATAAAGTTTATCGAATGCTTTCTTCACTATCTTGTTTACCTGTCACTCCATTTCATTCAGCAACACTCCCCAGAAGCCTCCCATTAAATGGATAAGTTCTGCCCTGAATTGCCTTACCAAAACCTACCACCTCACATCTGTATAAATCAAATTCCATATACCATTCATCAGTCAATCAGAAGAGAGTCTATCAATGTTGAGCCAACTCACCATCAACGAAACTTTCACCGCCATCACATCATCACCACAGTCTACACTGTACTCAACCAACATCGAAGTCACTGGTCCTCAGGCACCTTCTTGGCTACAGGTCAAATACTCCTCTGCCACAACCTCACCACCATCTGTGCCAGACCAACCAATGCCAGAGTCTCTTCTCTCGCCATTGGCCCACCTCATTGATGTTGCTGTGATACATATCTGTCACTGCTTAACCCACCACCAGTGCTGGGCCCAATCAACATCAAAGTTGCTGATCCTCGGGTGTTATCTTTTGCCTACCTCGATGACATTGCCCTCACAAAACCGACAGCTACTGAAGACAGGTCCCGTGCTGCTCCAGTCTGGTAAGTAAGGGCTCACTTGAGATCCACACTGGGTCCACTCTCCTCCAAACTGGGCCCACTGCCTTCCACTCTGGGCCCATTCTCCTCCCTGCTGAGCCCATTCTCCTCCGTGCTGAGTCCACTCTCCTCCATGTTGAACCTATTTTCCTCCACGCTGTGCTTACTGTCCTCCGCAGTGGACCTACTTTTCTCCTCATAGGGCCCACTCTCCTTTGCAGAGGGGTCACTCTCCCCCGCGCTGGGACTGGTCTCCTCTGTGCTGTGCGCACTCTCCTCCGTGCTGTACCCACTCTACTCCACAGTAAGCCCTCTCTGATTCACAGTGGGTCCACTTAACCCCACACTGGGCCCACTCTTTTCTGCACTGGACCACTCTCCATTTGCTGGACAAAATCTCCTCCGCAGGAGTTCCACTCTCCTCTGCATTGGCCCCACACTCCTCCACACTCGTCTCGCTGTCCTCCAACTAGCACCCAGCTCATCTGTGCTGAGCCCAATCTTCTCCGCGCACGGCCCTCTCTCCTCTATGGTAAGCCCACTGTCCTTCATGGGGGGTCTCCTCTCCTCCATACTGGCCCACTCTCCTCCACGCTGTGTCCAATCTCCTCCATGCTAGGCACAGTGTTCTCCATGCTGGGCTGTTTCGTGGTCAGCACCCTGGGCCCCACTCAACACAGTTTCACTCAATTTCCCAGGTTCACTACGGTCCACCATTGACAATGCTGTCCAAGCTCTGGACAAAATGACTAAGTCAGATAACAGGTAAAAGAGGGGGCAAATGGGAAATAAAAGTGGTTAGAGCAGACAGCCTCCAGCACAGAAGCCTTACTCCACCACCATCATGGACTGGAAGCGAACTTACTGCTAATTTACCGTCCTACATTCATATTCAAATCATTTAAATAAGCAACAAAATGCAGTGGACCCACGATTGATCCTTGCAGCGTACCCCTGGTCACAGGCCTCCAGTCCAAAAAACATTCCTCCACCACAGCCCTCGGTCTCCGATCATAAGACCAATTGGCAAACTCATCCTGAATCCCATGTTACCTAAATTTATCAATTATGCCACCATGCGGAACCTTGTCAAAGGCTAAAGTCCATATAAACAATGTCCACTGCTGTGCCCTCATCAATCTTTTTTGTTATGTTAATGAAAAACTCACTCAAGTTTGTGAGACATGACCTTCCTCCCAGATAACAACGCTCACTATCAATAATGAATCTTTGCCTCTCCATATGCATTTAATCTGATATTTCGGAATCACCTCTGACAACTTTCCCATCACTGATGTCACACTTAGAAGTGTATTGATACCAGGCTTCCCTTTACAGCCTTTCTTAAACAATAGCACAACATTGGCAAAACTGCAGTCCTTTGGTATCTCACCCGTTTTCTAGCTAGGCTCAAACATCTTCAGCTGCTTCATCTATGACCTTCCCTTTGTCATAAGGTCAGAAGCAGGGGATGTTGGCCAATGATTGCACAGTGTTCAGTACCATTCCAGACTTCTCAGATAGTGAAACAGTCTATGCTCAAATGCAACAAGGTCTGAACAATATCCACGCTTGGATCGACAAGTGGCAAGTAACATTCATGCCACACAAGTGCCAGAAAATCTCCAGCACCAATAAGAGACACTCTAAGCCCCACCCCTTGACATCCAATGGTATTACCCACTGAATCCCCCACTGTCAACATCGTTGGGTTATAATTGACCAGAAACTCAACTGGACTCACCACATAAACATGGTGGCTACAAGAGCAGTTCAGAGACTAGGGATACTGCGGCCAGTAACACACCTCCTGACACCCCAAAGTCTATCTAAACGTCAGGAGTATGATGGAATACTCTCCACTTGCCTGGATGGGTGCAGCTCCAACAACACTCAAGAAGCTTGACACCATCCAGGAAAAAGCAACCTGCTTGATTGGCATCATATTTCAAACATTCAAACCTTCCACCACTGGCGCTCAGCAGCAGCGGTATGTACTAATTATAAGATGTACTGCAGAAATTCACTATATATCATTCGACAGCACCTTCCAAACTCACGTCCACTTCCATCTCGAAGGACAAGGGCAGCAGGTACTTGGGGACACCACCAGCTGCAGGTTCCCCTCAGCATCTCACTAACCTGACTTACAAATATACCGCCTTCCTTCACAGTCGTTGGGTCAAACTCCTGGAATTCCCTCTCCACAAGCATTGTGGGTCAAGCCACAGCAAGTGAACTGCAGTGATTCAAGAAGGCAAGTCGCCACCACCTCCTCAGGCACAAATACTGATGGGTAACCAATGCTGGCCATCCAGCGAAACCCAAGTCCCACAAATGAATTTTAAAAAACAATTTACTTGATTGCTGAATGAAACATAAAAAACAGAAAACAGCATACCGAATAAGTTAACCTATTCGAAAACCCAACAGATCATCCCAGCATAACGATGCTGTTCCAAATACTTGCAACAATCCCCATAAACACCCCTTGACACTAAAGGTAAAACCAAAAAACAGGTTCTTACAGGATGGGAGGTAGAGAGAGAGACAGAGAGAGCACGACCTGCCTCTTTGGGGCAGCAGCTTTTTCCAAATTACTGTTAAAACCCAAACCAAACCAAAGAAAAGCTGAGCTGGGAGAACTGGCTACTCCCCTTTCATTGTATAAGTATTTTCTACAAAACTTAAGAGCCTTCTGTTACATTGGCTCCAAAGCATTTCATCTTCAAATTTTCTGCTGTCTGTATCGTTAACCGCTTCTCTGAAAAGAAAATGCTAAGGACAGCATAACCATTGTGAAAGGAGCAGCTTTATCACGCACAGAGCTGGTCATTCACACAATACATTGTAAATGTCAGAGCTGGCTTGGACATATCTGGCACAGTGTATTTTACATCAGGGGAATAACTCAGTGAATCAGACTCTATGATGCAATGACGTTCTGTTTCTTCAATTCCATTGGTTCGCTTGAAGGAAAATGCTATGGTTGGAGTCTTGGGTGTCAAGATATCAAGCAAGTTAAATGATAAGGCTGCGTAAGATTCAGAAAACATGTGTTACCACCATAATGCCAGCGGTTCGCACAATACAAAAGACTGAGTGTTCTGCCATTCTGTGATGGAAAGTCTTGGAATTTTTCATGTTTCTCTTGAAATTTAATCTTTACTTCCCCAGAGGAATCTACTAACTGACGTCACATGCTGTCTGAATGCTGGTCCCACTGTTGTGCATGATGAAGTCATTTAATCCTTGACTTACTGCGCACTGGACTGGGGAAGTACGAGTTCCCAACGTGTGATATCAATGTACGTAGTTAACATTTCCAAACTAACTCTGTGATGCAATTCCTCAACTGAGGAAAGGAAGAATTGTGTCTGTAGCTCACAGGGACTCCGATTGACTGGACTGTTGTGTACTATTGATCCAGATCTCCAGGAATCACTGAGTGACGGTATTACTGATCGTGGAATTGTATAGAATGGTGATCACGAACCTCAGGCGGGACCGTCTGATTGCTGTGGCCTCATGATACTGGGAGGATGCGTCACTGTAGAATTGTACTGAGTGTGGGTAATTCTTCATGTAGGAACTTCTGACCCAGTATTGTTGCTTTGCTGAGTTTCTGTAAATGTTACACTGTAAGTATGGAACACTAACAGGCGGATACCAATGATTCCAATATCGAACCAGAGAACTACAATGCACGTGGGTCAACAACCTGAAAGGAGCACTCGATTCCAGTGACAACGTGATTCAGTGAGCATCTTTCAAGTAGAATTTTACGGAGACTGACCTCCTAGCCAAAGGGGAACAACTAATCCCAGTGTTCACGTGTTACTGGGAAAATCTCTCAAAGTAATTTTACACTGAGTGTGGATTTACTAACTGGAGGGGGACAATTTACCTGAGTGGTCTTGCGTAAGAAGAAATATCTCTGACTATAGCATTTAACCGATTGTGAGGAACAGAATGAAATGGAATATCTGACCGCAGTGGTAACTGGGACAATAACGATATGAAGCATGTGTTTATTCATTTATATTACTTTCCTTATTTTCCTCTGTCCACCGATGGAACTGTCAATGTAGTCAGTTCGTATACAATGGATTGCAAGTGGGAATTTCTTTTCAGCTGGTTGCATATGTTTGATGCTAAGCTTACAACGTGAAATGCCCTGTTGGAGATAAACAGATGTGATAATTTTAACGGAAGGAAAATGACAGAGCAACAATGTTAAACAAAATACCCATCGACATATTACGCTGACCTAAGTAATAACTTTGGTACTGATTAATCTTCCAACAAGGTTGGTACAAGCAGTGGGATGTGGCTGCACTCATTTATTATCTATAATATTAGAACATGTGGTATACCTGTCTGCTAATTTTAACCAGAAACACGGAAAATTTTCACCCCGTGCTGCAATCTATTAAAATTCAAGAGGCAAAGAACTATCCCAAAAGTCACTATTTAAAGTTAAAAACTTTAAATTAACAACTTTATCTTTTTAAAGTCGAACAGAGAATAATTAAGTAACAACTATTTACGACTCCTTTTTGTAAACCTATCTTTTACCTCCCATCCACAATACTGACCCGATAAAAAATAGCCTAATTATGATTTACAAAAATAAAATCACGTTTCAAAACCAGTCAGCTTAGCCAAGTGTCCTCTGTAGATTTTCCTCTGTCATCTTTTCTTCTTCATAGTGGTTTTGCTTCTCAAATGTTTGATAGGTAAAGGTCCTTTCACAGAGCAGGTCTGCGAGAAATCTGTATTGTTCCGTTTTTGTTGATGTTCCTTGCTGCTCTGGGTAACTGTCCGAATTGTCTGATATTTATACCCCAAAGTATTGGATCATTTCACTGGTTTTAATACTATCAAAATACATATTTCAATCTAGATTGGAGTTTGGTATCTTAGGGCAAAATTAAAACTGTTTGGCCAAATTTTAATTTGATTTTGTATCCAGGCAATGCATCTCTTAGCTAGTTATGTGACCAAAATGTTACATTGTTACCTTGTTCACTACACTGTGCTAGCCAGAAATTTCAACTCCCTTAAAGTTTCAGTACATCCACAACCTTATAACTATGCATAAATAAAGATGATTTCAGAGCTGGAAAAATTGACACGGTTTCACATCTGTACCTGATTAGAGTTTGATTCACAATTTTTTTTTATCTTTAGTTCAGGACCTACCCACAGTTTTCCAGCGATTGCTGCCTTTCATTTTGACATGTGTGCCCTCCTTGGGAGCAAGATGTTTAGTTGTAAAGAAATAAATATATCTGTTTATAAGTAACTAACTTCAGTACCTGTAATAATATGAGAAAGATTAATAATTAGGTTGATCAGCATGGCATAAAATTAAGAAGACAGAATACAGAACATTTAACATGGCTTTTTGATATCCTATACAAGCCTATCCCGTTCCCAAGGGCTCGAAACTGAATGAGTATTCCATGTTAATGAACTCCAGTTGTGATCTGTCCCATTGGCGAAATATCATTTACATATTTGTATCACAAATTCTTTTATGCTCTATATGCATCAACATGCTCTATGCCGTTAGCACAGCACATAAATCCAATTTCCAGAGTTGTGAGCAATTTTCTTCTTTTAGTGTGATAATGACAAATATTTTGACTTTACTGGGAACCCAAACTCTGTCACTCCATGGTTGTTTTTGTATCATTGCCTCTGACCTTCCTCCACAGCCACATGATAACTCTACTGTGCGCCAAACTCAGGATAGTTTGACTTGCATTTACGGAAGCACTGATTCTTGTTCCTCTATCAGTTGTTACAGTTAAAGGCAAGTTCCCGAAAAGAAATGGTAAGCTCTGAAACATGTTAATTATGAACACTTATTTACAATAAAGAGCCTTTGAAAAACTGCAGTCAATGAGATTGCAACTCTGTTCGCTTTCATCCTGAATACAAGTGAAGATGGTTATAGCTATTGGAGGTCAATCATCTCAGCCATCGGGCATCCCTGCAGCAGTTTGTCCGATTCATAACCGAGGCTTTAAAATCTGAACAAGCCTTAACAACGCCCTTCCCTCCAAACTGTAGATGTTTCCTCGTGATTGTACAATGTTCAACACCATTGACAATTCCTTAGATAAAGAAGAGATCTGTGTCCATATACAGTGAAATAGCATCTAGCTTGGGCTCATGATGGACAAGTAACATTCACATCCCACAAGCACCAGGCAATGACTATCTTCAAAAGTGAGAATTTATTAATCTCCCATTGGCTTACTATGACGTCACCATCACTGTTTGCATGGCTGTCAACAATCTAGGCAAACCATTGACAAGAAACTGGCCTGAACCAACCTTGCAATTGCTGTGGCCACAGAGGTCGGACAGATACTCTGATGACTGTGGCAATCAGCTCCCCACGTGCCTTTCCAATCCGTGTCCACCATCTCGGAAGCACAGTTCAGGGCTGGGATGGAATGCTCTCTATGTATCTGTCTGAGAGCAGCTCAAATACAACACTGAGGTTGACACTCACAAAGATCCACATTGTACAGGACTGACAGCCGATTGGATAGTGTGCCAATCACAACATTCATTACTCACGCCCTTCACTAACGATGCATATGACTAGCAATGAATATAGTGTGATATGTAAATCATCACAAGTTCGTTTTAATTTGGCTACATATTCGAAATCTCACAGGGAATCAGGTTTGTATCGGGGTGTAGATATTTGAAGTGAGTGGCCAAAAGTCGAGCAGATAGAGTACAATGTTGATAAATGTGAAGTCATCCATTTTGGTAGGAACAACAGTAAAAAGGATTACTATTTGAACGGCAAAACAATGAGGCAAGGTGCTGTAAAGAGGGACCTGGGTGTACTTGCGCATGAATCACAGAACATTGGTCTCCAAGTGAAACTGGAAATTAAGAAGGCAATTTGAATTTTGTCCTTCATTGCTATAGGGATTGAGTTTACAAATAGGGAGGTTATTCTGCAGCTGTATCGTGTACTGCATGTTGTTTTGGTCTCCTTACTTGAGAAAGGATGTACTGGCGTTGGAGAGGGTGCCGAGGATTTTCACTAAACTGTTTCTGGATTTGATGAGGTTGGTTTATAAAGGAAGGTCTGAGCAGACTGGGATTATATTTATTGGAATTTAGAAGAATGAGGGGGATCGTATAGGAACATATAAAATTATGAAGGGAATAGATAAGATCGAAGCAGGGCGGATGTTTCCACAGGCAGGAGAAAATAGGGCATGAGGGCATAGCCTCACAATGACGGGGAGCAGATTTAGGAATGCATTTAGGAGGACAGTTTTCGCCGAAACCATTATGAATCTGTGGAATTCCCTGCCTGGTGGTGTTGCTGAGACTACCTCATTTAATATGTTTAAAACTAAGATTATTTTATCAGTAAAGGAATTGAGGGTTATGGTTAAGGGAAGGGTAAGAGGAGCTGAGGCCATGAAAAGATCAGCCATGATCTTATTGAATGCTGGATCGGGCTCGGAGGGCAGATGGCCTACTCCTGCTCCTGCTTCTTATGTTCTAAGTATTGAAACAATGATTTAAACTTTATTGCATGTAGAAATAAGGCCTCCTAAGTAAGCAAGTTAAGCCTCACAATGCAACTTGGCTATAACCCACTTAATGGTGGAATCTAGCCAGGATTCCAACAACAGTGATCTGTCTCTGAAAGTGAAGAGGTTTCGATCATAATGCAGTGTTGTTCTGCGAACGGGATCTTGATCTGATGGGCCAATGGATTGAGAACTGGCAGATGAAGTTTAATTTAGATAAATATGAGGTGCTGCATTTTGGGAAAGCAAATCTTAGCAAGACTTATACACCTAATGGTAAGGCCCGAGTCAGTGGTGCTGAACAAAGAGACCTTTGGGTGAAGGTTCATAGCTCTTTGAAAGCAGAGTCACAGGTTTGGTATGCTTTCCTTTATTGGTCTGAATATTCAGTACAGGAGTTGGGAGGTCATGTTGCGGATGTACAGGACATTGGCTAGGCCACTGTTGGAATATTGCGTGCAATTCTGGTCTCCTTTCTATCGGAAAGGGTTTAGAAAAGATTTACAAGGATGTTGCCAGAGTTGGAGGATTTGAGCTATAGGGCAAATAGGCTAGGGCTGTTTTCTCTCGAGTATTGGAGGCTGAAGGGTGACCTCATAGAGGTCTATAAAATCATGAAGGGCATGGATATGATGAATAGACAAAACATTTTCCCTGGAGTCGGGGAGTCCAGAACTAGAGGGCATAGGTTTAGGATGAGAGGGGCAAGATGTAAAAGAGACCTAAGGGCCAACTTTTTCACGCAGTTCGTGTATGGAATGAGCTTCCAGAGGACGTGGTGAAAGCTAGTATAATTGCAACATTTAAAAGGCATCTGGATGGGTATATTAACAGGAATGGTGTGGAGGGATATGGGCCAGATACTGGCAGGTAGGACTAGATTGGGTTGGGATATCTGGTCGGCATGAATGAGTTGGACAGAATGGTCTGTTTCCGTGCTGTACATCTCTATGACTCTGACTCTTAATTGTAAAAATGAACTCAGTATGGGGACATCCAATCCAAAGGGGTGATCTAAAAAAAGAAGCAGTCATCTGCAAGGGAGAGCTAGCTGTGCATTGGGGAGTTTCATTTTATTTCATTCATTGAAGGGATGTGGGTATTACTGGTTAGGTCAACATTTACCACCTTTCTGTAACCGCCCAGAGGGAACATAAGAGTGAACCACGTTGTTTTGGATGTGGAGTCACATTAGGCGAGAGCAGATAAGCATGAATTTCCCTGAAAGAAATTAGGAAATTAAATTTCTCCCCAAAACATTTGACAACAATTGTATCTTCATAATTGAACTCTCAAATCCAGCTTATTTTTAAATTGAAATTCCACCATGTACCATGACAGACATCAAACCGAGCTCCGTAGAACATTACCTAGTTTACTGAATTAATAGATTAATGATAAGACCATGAGGCCATTGTCTCCAATAATCTTCAGCATTGGCCTGAATACACAGAAGCAGTCCCTGATACCAAGCAACAGGATAATGTTTGGGTCTCCGAGAACAAGCTGTGGTACAGTGCTGTTGATCTCCATGACAAGGGGTGGTTAAACTTTGGAGATTTATAGCCCGAAGGTTTGCTCACGAACTTGGAGGGATATCTATGTTCACAAGGAGAGGGCCTAAGGGAGGCACTTGGATATATGAGCCTGGAGTTCAAGGAAGAAACTTTATTTATTCCGAGATGGAGTGTCTGATTTCTAAACTGAAAACTTGGAATGCTGCATGGATTCAGGTTTTATTTGGGTGAGGGCTGATGTGTATAGTGTTGGACATGTGGAGGGAGTCCGTGCCAAATGTTGAAGTTCTTCTGATTGTGTTGGGTATCCATTGGAATCATTGCTGAATGCTTTCATATTTCAGATTGTCAGTATATTCAGATGGAGTGACTAAATGCCTGATCATTTCTTCATATTGTGGAGGCCATCCACTTCTAGACACTGTGGAGTGATTTAATGTCATTTACTGTAGTTCATATGATGCGATGTCCAATTCTAGAGGCAATCTCAACTGAGGAGGTACCAAAACCAAATACAGTAATTTTGCAAACCATGCGTGTGTTAGATATATCCCATTTTATGTTTCCCTGATTTCCGGTGTTCTTATGTGGATATTAGGGTCGAACGGAGGACTCCAGCCGAATGAAATAACCAATAAAGCAGAAAAAAATCAATCACGGTCAACCCCACTCAAATGTTGAGTACATGATCGTGCTTCTGGGAGTAATCTCCTGCTCACCTATGTTCTTCCCTATGTATTTCAAAAGTACAAATGATTCATTTCAAACCTCATATGACATGGAACAACAATTATCTTTGTGCTAAAATCTATCCCTTACCATCTGGGCTCAGGCACAGTGCTGTTTGATTAATAACTTCAACATTTTTTTCTCATTTCCCCCTCTCTTACAGTTAGTCTTGGGGTGATTGTATGTTAGCTTGGGGCAATTGTGGTCTTTCTACATGCAGTACCTGTTATCTGGTGGCCATGGCAGAGTCTCGACCTGGAAAAGTGTTGCTAGAAAAGCGCAGCAGGTCAGGCAGCATCCAGGGAACAGGAGAATCGACGTTTCGGGCATAAGCCCCATGGCAGAGTCTAATCTACTGTTCATTAACTTGGATGTTAGACTTAACCGATTTTGATATTATTATTATCCACCGTATTTCCTGGACATCACTCATGTTTGTATCATTATCCATGTCCTGAGCAGTTGGGCCATTGAATGTTCTGTCTAGTTCACCATTGCTTATTCATACGATCGACTTGTCACCATTTGTGTTCATCAAATGAAAACTAAGTATTATATAGGGAAATTTCCAATGAAGGTTCTCGCAACCATCTGCATTTTATTCTTTCAAGTACATTCCTTACTACTGTCAATTTAAACCTGGAAAGAGCATCAACAATGTTCCATGGAACTGTTATATCAGGTCCAGTTATTTCAAAGACCTTCAGTGGGCAACTTTTAAATATATTGCACATTTTTAACATCACTGTTTCCTTTCACTTTCATTCTCTTTATCAATGTTCTAACTATTAGACATGTCTCCAAGGCCATTAAGATGCATAAGGAACTGAGGGCTCAGAGAAAAACAGAAAATGACCCAGAGTCAGACAGCAGAAATAAATCTGTGATTTTACTCTTTGCCAGCTTCATCCTTCTCTGGTTTGGGCATGTTTTATATTTCTTTAATGCTGGTTATTCCTTGGATTAGTCTACTTTCGATCAGTTTGAACAATGAGGGGATTACGTTGCTGCACAAATGCACTTAAATGCTAATAAAGAAAATTATTCACAGACAGTTAAAGTATGCACTGGAATATGCAGTTTAAAATAATTCAATTGCTGAATAAATCCAAGTAATTGTGACTGAACATGAGACGCACCAGATAAAGGAACAAAGCGTCAATGTGAGGAATGGACTGAAAGAAGCAGGAGGATTAGCAACGTGATGATACTCCTGTTCTCATAGGGAAGGAATGACTCGACCGATTTCTCGGCATCGATTCTGGCCAAACTACTGAGCATCTCCACACTTTTCTGAATTTCCTTTTTAAAAGAATGGACTTCAGAAAGTTTGCCAAAAAGACATTGTGTGACCACTTCTGGAACAATTGTGCCCATGTTGAATAAACTTGTAGAGCAGATTGCTCAGCACCGCAGCCACAAACATCCCCTGTCCCCATCACTGACACTCAGTAGCAGCAGTGTGTACTACAGACAAGATGCAGTGAAGAAAGTCACCAAGGTTCCTTCCAGAGCAGCTTCCAAACCTACGGCACTATAGTTTAAAACTCCAGATACACAGGAACACCGCCAGTTGGCAATTTCACATCAAGCCTCTAACCACCCTGGCTTGTAAAAATAGCACGATTCCAAAAGTGACATCGTTTGAAAATCCTGTTTCTGCTTTCCTTTTTGTTTTTGGTTTCCCTGCACAAAATGGATTGCAGCAGATCAGGAAGGCAGCTGACCACCACTTCCTCCAGATCAGCTAATTCAGGGCAACAAATGCCAGCCCAGCAATAATTGCTACAAACCCTGAAATAAGCATAAATATTACACAATTAAAATCCCAATATAAATATATCTGATATATTCTGAAGTTATACGTGTAAATGCAATAAGTTTGAGATCAAAACTCTGGAAGAGTTGCACAGTATTGTTAGACTTTAAGACGGTGGTCCTAGTCCTACACCCAGAAGCAGCAAGAGACCTTTCTATCTATCCATCCGAGAAGTGTCCATTTAGCCATCAACAAACTGAAAATGGCTGACTGACTGACAAATTAAAATCACTCGTCCTGGCTTTGCAGGTGAAGACACAAATTATAGTCTCCAAGCCATCCGCAGATGAAATACAGCGAGATGTGAATTGTTTTTGGATGTTAAACCTAGAGCGGGCAATATAAACTAAATAGTGAAACATTAAACTAGATGCACGAACAGAGAAGCCTTCAGTCTGACTCTGGACATCTGTCAGCACAGGAAAGGGGCAAATGTGTCAAAAGCTGTTTTTATTCCAACATTGTTGCATTGCAAAAATGTTAAGCTTGCAAAGTAGAAGTAAGATATGGAGAACTGTGTCAGAGAGGATACACAAGTTTCATTGATTACAATAAAAATTTCAGATTCTATTTAAACCTATTTTCCCGACATAATTTAATATTTCCAGCAGTGTCTGCCTAGCTTGACAAACTTCAAACAGGCAAAGCAATTGGAATATACAAAAGGTGACATGTCAGCCAGATACTGAATTGTAATTGTAAGGTATTGTGCAGAATCTGTCTCAGAGTTCTATCCTGAAGGCGATTACACCCGAAACGTCAACCTCTGCACCTTTTGATACTGCCAGGCTTGCTGTGGTCTTCCAGCTTCCTGCCTGTCTACTTTGGATTCCAGTATCTTTAGCATTTTTTGTCTCCAACTATACGAGGCCCACCCGCTGCTCCTGTCTCATATCCCTCCAAATCGTTGCTATTCATGCATTTATTATGTGTTAAATGTTGTAATTGTGCCAACATGTACCAATTCCTTAGGATGTCCATTCCATACACGAAACACCCTGTGTGTAAAAAAAATCCTTCATGCCTTTTTAAAATCTCTGTCCACTCACTATAACATGAGCACGCTCGTCTTGAAATCCACCATTTCCTCCACCCTCCCACCACCACAAAGACATGGGCGTCCGTCCGTGAAATCAATCTCTTCTCCTCATAAATAAAAACCTCCAGACCAGGCAATATCCTGGCAAGGAGACAGTGAGGTCTGCTGATGCTGGATAACAGCATTGAGAGTGTGTTGCTGGAAAAGAACAGCATGGAAGACAGCATCCGAGGAGCAGGAAAATCTATGTTTCGTGCCGGAGCCCTTCATCAGTATTGGGAGATTTTGATATCTTGTTCCCAGTCTCAAAGGTGAACTGCTGGGGATTGTCTGTTCCCATTTTCAGGATCCCCTCAGGAAAAGGTTGTCCCGCAGTGGTCGTTGGGTGGGCACCTGAGGTCGGTTCGTACCCCAATCAGTATTCTGGTTCCAATCAACCATATCATGGCTGGCATACGGCATATGGGATCGCGAGGGCGCTTCATATAATTTGTTTTCCAGTAACTTGGATCATGGTTCTGTCCGGTTCTGGCCATCCCAATAAAAAACGCTCTGCTCTCCACATTTACGACTTGAAATCCCTGGACTGGTTCGTACTATTGGTCTGGATCCTAACAGTGACTCCAGTCGGAAAACATTGCAAAAACATAGGATTAAGTAAATGTAATTGGGTGTCTTGATTTTTGTTCAATTGTTTGTCACTTCAATCAGACAGATAGCCACATCTTTTAGTCTTGCAACACAAGCCATTCATATTCAGGTGACTCCCAAAATTTTAATGCATTGACATTCGCATCACCCTTGGACATATTGAGCAAATTTGGCCGGTTTGGTCTAGCAGTCAGGGGCATGCTTCATTAACATAACTCTAGTTCCTGGGATGGGACCCGGTTTAGGATGGCGCAGGTAAAGTATCACCATGATATCGGCTATGAAGGCTGGATGCTTCGATTTCAAAAGAAAGAAAGGTTTGTAACAAGTGGACAGTTTAAACTAAGGCTGAGGACAACCAGGAGATGTTAGGTGGGTCGCGGATATGCAGGAACAAAATCCCAATCCTCAAAAAGGGTCGGTATGTCAGACATAGAACATAGAACATAGAACAATACAGCACAGAACAGGCCCTTCGGCCCACGATGTTGTGCCGAACATTCGTCCTAGCTTAAGCACCCATCCATGTACCTATCCAATTGCCGCTTAAAGGTCACCAAAGACTCTGACTCTACCACACCCACAGGCAGCGCATTCCATGCCCCCACCACTCACTGAGTAAAGAACCCACCCCTGACATCTCCCCTATACCTTCCAAACTTCAACTTACATTTATGTCCCCTTGTAACACTCTGTTGCACCCGGGGAAAACGTTTCTGACCGTCTACTCTATCTATTCTTCTGATCATCTTATAAACCTCTATCAAGTCACCCCTCATCCTTCGGCGTTCCAACGAGAAAAGGCCTAGCAATCTCAACGTATCCTCGTACGACCTATTCTCCATTCCAGGCAACATCCTGGTAAATCTTCTCTGCAGCCTCTCCAAAGCTTCCACATCTTTCCTAAAGTGAGGCGACCAGAACTGCATACAGTACTCCAAATGTGGCCTAACCAAAGTCCTGTACAGTTGCAACATCACTTCACGACTCTTGAATTCAATCCCTCTGCCAATGAACGCTAATACACTTCGACTCCCTCATCTAAGTCATTAATAAAAATTACAAACAGCAGAGGACCCAGAACTGATCCCTGCGGAACTCCACTTGTAACTGGGCTCCAGGCTGAATATTTACCATCTACCACCACTCTCTGCCTTCGACCGGTTAGCCAGTTTTCTATCCAATTGGCCAAATTTCCCTCTATCCCCTGCCTCCTGACTTTCCGCATAAGCCTACCATGGGGCACCTTATCAAATGCCTTACTAAAATCCATGTATACTGCATCCACTGCTCTACCCTCATCCACATGCTTGGTCAACTCCTTAAAGAATTCAATAAGACTTGTAAGGCAAGACCTACCCTTCACAAATCCGTGCTGGCTGTCCCTAATCAAGCAGTGTCTTTCCAGAAACTCATAAATCCTATCCCTCAGTACCCTTTCCATTACTTTGCCTACCACCGAAGTAAGACTAACTGGCCTGTAGTTCCCTGGGTTATCCTTATTCCCTTTTTTGAACAGGGTCACAACATTCGCCACTCTCCAGTCCCCTGGTACCACCCCCGTTGCCAGTGAAGACGAGAAGATCATTGCCAACGGCTCTGCAATTTCCTCTCTTGCTTCCCACATAATCCTAGGATATATCCCATCATGCCCGGGGGACTTGTCTATCCTCAAGTTGTTCAAAATGTCCAACACATCTTCCTTCCTAACAAGTATCTCTTCTAGCTTACCAGTTCGTTTCACACTCTCCTCTTCAACATTACGGTCCCTCTCGTTTGTAGATAATGAAGAAAAGTACTCATTCAAGACCTCTCCTATCTCTTCCGACTCAATACACAGTCTCCCACAACTGTCCTTGATCGTGACCTACCCTCGTTCTCGATATTCTCATGTTTCTCACATACGCATAAAATGCCTTTGGGTTATCCTTGATCCTATCCGCCAAAGATTTTTCATGCCCTCTCTTAGCTCTCCTAATCCTTTTCTTCAGGTCCCTGCTGGCTATCCTGTAACCCTCCACTGCTCTGTCTGAACCCTGTTTCCTCAACCTGATGTAAGCCTCCTTCTTCCTCTTTACAAGACATTCAACCTCCATCGTCAACCAAGGTTCCCTCACACGACCATTTCTTTCCTGCCTGACAGGTACATACATATCAAGGACACGTCGTATCTGTTCCTTGAAAAAGTTCCACATTTCCACGACATCCTTCCCTGACAGCCTATGCTCCCACCTTATGCTCCTCCGATCCTGTCTTACAGCATCGTAATTACCCTTCCCCCAATTGTAAAACCTACCCTGTTGCACGCACCTATCTCTCTCCATAACCAAAGTGAAAGTCACAGAATTGTGGTCACCATCACCAAAATGTTCACCCACTAACAAGCCCATCACTTGTCCCGGATCATTACCGAGTACCAAATCCAATATGGCCTCTCCATATCTACATACTACGGACTACAATCTACGGACAATCTACATACTGAGTTCGAAAAGCTTCCTGGACACCCTGCGCAAACACCGCCCCATTCAATCTACTTGATCTAAAGAGCTTCCAAACAATATTTGGGAGGTTGAAATCGCCCATGACTACTACTCTGTGACTTCTGCACCTTTCCAAAATCTGTTTCCCAATCTGTTTCTCCACATCTCTGCTGCTATTGGGGGGCCTATAGTAAACACCCAACAGGGTGACTGCACCTTTCCTATTTCTGACTTAAACCCATACTACCTCCAAATGCAGATCCCCCTCGAACTGCCTTTCTGCAGCCGTTATACCATTTCCAATTAGCAACGCCACACCACCACCCCTTTTTTGCCAACCTCCCTAATCTTACTGAAACATCTGTAACCAGGAACCTCCAACAACCATTCCTGTCCCTCTTCTATCCACGTTTCCGTGATGGCCACAACATCGTAGTCCCAGGTATGAATCCACGCCTTAAGTTCACACACCTTATTTCTGATACTCCTTGCGTTGAAGTATACGTACTTGAACCTATCTCTGTGTCCGCAAGTATTCCTAGTCTGTGCTACCTTCTTCACAGCCTCCCTACATTCTTGGACATCCTGACAAACAGCTAGCCTACTTGCTGGACTACAAGTCCGGATCCCATCCCCCTGCCAAATTAGTTTAAACCCCCCCGAAGAGTGCTAGCAAAACTACCCCCCAGGATATTGGTGCCCTTCTGGTTCAGGTGCAACCCGTCCTGCTTGTACAGGTCCCACCTTCCCCAGAATGCAGTCCAATTGTCCAAATACCTGAAGCCCTCCCATCTACACTATCCTTGCAGCCACGTGTTCAACTGCACTCTCTCCCTATTCCTTACCTCACTGTCACGCGGCACCGACAACAACCCAGAGATGACGACTCTGTCTGTCCAAGCTTTTAGCTTCCAGCCTAACTCCCTGAGCTCTTGAATGACCTCCCCACCCCTCTTCCTACCTATGTCGTTGGTGCCAATTTCACCCACGACTTCTGGCTGCACACCCTCCCCCTTAAGGATTCTGAAGACACGGTCCGAGACGTCTCGGACCCTGG
>NC_057725.1:72303775-72353838 GCF_004010195.1 Chiloscyllium plagiosum | reverse complement strand
ACCACTTGAATGAGAGGAAAACCAAACGCTCTTAAAATACTCACGTCTGGCCGGCCGAATTCCTCTTACACCACTGTTAACAATCTGTCTGAGCCGAAACGAATCACGGCACTAAAGTGAAGATCTAGACCCCTCAAGAGGGGCCTCTTGGATCGAGATCGGTCAAATAATTCAACGGACTGTGGTCTGGACACAAGCAAGGATCATTAGTCTATTGAATTAAGACACCATGACGCAATTCTGTGCAGCAACACAGAAGTTAAAGCTTTTGTGTTCCGTGGTGAAGTTGTGCAATTACATTCGAAAATTAGACATTATTCATTTGTTTTTTTAAGAGAAAGTACAGCTTTAGTTACATGAAAAGACCAATCACATATAATAAGGTAACATAATTTACAGCAAGTTAATCCAATGATATTTCCTGGAAAAGGGATCTTAATTATAAGTGAAACCCAATCAACTGTAATAAGGTGACATGATTGACAACAGGCTAATCCAATGTTATGTCCTGGAAAAGGGGTCTTATTTCACATAAAACTTCATGCCATGGTAGCAGTTCAAGCAGTTTGAATCACTATTTTAGGATTCATATTATGAAAAATCCATTGTTCTCTCTTATCTCTAAATACAAACAACTTAACAAAGCATCAGTTCAAGTTCACAGTCAAACATTGCTTGCAGCCATTTTTTGTGTTATTTTCAATTGAAAAGCCATTTTGTGGTTAATAGAAATCTACAGATACTTGTTGCTTCTGACAACAGCCTAAATTCAATTTAGATCATCAGGTGGGGTGTTAAAGTGGCAGGCAACTGGAAGCTCAGGGTCTTTTTTGGGGCCAGAACGTCGATGTCCTGCATCGTGCCATTCGGACTGCGCTCTGTTTCCCTAGTGTAGGGGAGACCACATCGTGAGCGGAGAATGCAATAGACTAGGTTGTGGAAAGTGCTGATAAACCGCTGTGTCACCTGAAAAGCATGTTTGGGCCCTTGGATACTGAGGGAGGAAGAGGTAAATGGACAGGTGTTACACCTTAAGGGGTTGCAGGGAAAGGTGACAGATGGGTTTTGGGGATGTTAGGTGTGAAGGAAGAGTGAACCAGGGTGTCCCAGAGGGAATGATCCCTTCGAAACGTGGACAAGGGAGGAGAGGGGAATATGTGTCTGGTGTGGCATCTCGCTGGAGGTGATGGAAATGACAGGTGATGGTTTTATCTATGTGGATGCTAGTAGGATGGTAGTTAAGGACAAGGGGAACCCGATCTCTGTTGCAAGAGTGGTAAGCGGTTTATGGTGGAAGTGGGGAAATGGGTCGGACACAGTTAAGGGCTCTGTTGACAATGGTTCTATGAAGTTGGGTAGTTAGGAGCTGACAGTGGTGACAATGTTTCTGCCATTTCTGACCATTGCCCCCTTCCCAGCCCCCACACAAATGACAATACCAGACACACCAGGCACAGTCCGAGATCAGACAGGGGCCACGGGATGTGAGTAAAACAATTAACAGCTTTAATGACGACTCAGAAGCAGCGGCTTCGGGCCCATGGGGACCCATCCAATCAAGATGGGCCTAGATGGATAGAGACTGCAGTTAGCTTCAGGCACAAACTCCGATTAATCTAACTTTTTCTCGTCATTTTTTCAGCAACAGTCAAACTTTGTGCACCTCACGGCCATGTGAATTTCATCATCGAAACATGGTCCGGCCCTGCACTCCCCTTCGAAAATTTCACAGTGCCTGGGTAACTCTGGAAAGCAAAGACGAAAAGTTAATTGATTCCTGCAATCCAGGGCCAAGATGTCACCTCAGCCTGTGAAACCCTGAACTTTAAAGACATGTTTTCTCAGTCACTGATGAGAAATCTGGATATGATGAACACAGGCCATTCCAAGGGAGGGCAATCTGTTCATTGCAGCAATATTGTGATCAAGTGTAGGTCATTGGTGGACATCCATTGACATGGGGTTGGCTTAATGGGTATATTCTGCTGTTTAATTATTCTTAAAGGAAAAATAAAACAAAATATTTCAGAACTGAAATGGATTGTTCACTCATGGGAAATGTCTGCCATAATTCACCAAATGTACAGGAAATGCATAGTAGGCTGGTGGGACTATCACTGGACGGACATTAAAGATCATCAAGCTCATGTTCTGGAGAGCTGTCTTTGAAATTCATCAAGGAAGATGATGAAATATGAATTGGACAATGCAGCATTTATTGAACACTAAGAGACTGAATGGAGCCTTGTGGCCGGTGCGACCCGCATTAGAGTCAAATATTTAACAGACTGATCGACTGTCCAAACTGAGCAGAGAGTGTTTCCCTCGCATCCCTGAAATAGAGGCATTTTGTTCAATTTGTTCACTTCCAGGCTTTTAGCCGAGGGCTCTTTTATGCCTGAACTGATTTTCAACCACTGGGTTACTCTTAAAGACTTAACAATAACAGGAATGTTACCGAGGGCTCTTGTGGTGCCGTGGAAGTGACCCCATCTTTGATCCAGGAGGTCTGGGTTCATCTCCCACATCACCTTATCAAACCTAGGAAGTATAGAGCCAATTTTTAAAAATGCAGCCATGTCTTGTTTCAGATTAAGAACGGCTGCTGGTTGTTGAAGAAATTATTGGCATGAGGTAAAGCAGCAATCCAATGCATGTCTATAGGAGTTAGTGCATTTATAATGTTTGAACGAGGCTAGGAGGTTATGCCATTGCTTCTCTTTCCTGCTGTTCCCTATCTTTTCTGATTCTATATCTACTTCCAACGTTGCATGGCATGACTGAGTGAGATTCCAACTCCCTTTCACACTGAAGGTGACAGTTAACCAGCCATGAAGGCAATTTTCTTCGTTCTCTACCTCTGCCTTCTCACATTTCCTATTGGTGTATCTCTCCCAGTTTCTGAACCTCCCCCAAACCCAAACAATTCTTGGAAGCAGACCTGGAGATTTACTTCTCGTGCTCTGTTACCAATAACTACCCTTCGACTAGACCAACCGACACTTAGTTGTAACTTTGAGAGCTGACTGTGTGTAATTGCCTTCGCTCCCCTATTAACACAGTAGCAGCACTCATTAAACATTTCATAACAGTCCAACACTCTGAGACATCCTGGGATCCCGGAAGGTGCTGGCAGTTATATCCTTTCCTGATCTGTACCCTCCTCTACAGCTCTCTCTGCTTTTACCTCACTCCACCATTCTTTCTGTTTCTATCGATCTGCCTGTCTCTATCTCGGTGCTTCCACCTGACTATTCTCTCTCTTTCTCTCTCACTCTCTCTCTCTTTATCTCTTTCTCTCTCTCTCCCTCCATTTCCCCTCTTCAATACTTCGTACAATCTCTTTTCTGTTTCTCAATTAGTTTCCCGACCTTGCCATATTTCTCCGTATCACCCTCCGTAAACAATCTTTAAACTTTCCATCTTCATATCATTAACGTTGTCTTGATGCCAATGTTGGGTAGCTCAGTTGGCTGGGTAGCTTCATTGCACTGCAGAGTGATGCCAATAATGAAATTTCAATTCCAATTCCAGCCGAGATAAAGATCAAAAAACAGAAGATGAGGAGAAGGGCATTATACCCTTCAAAGCTGCTCTGATATTCAACAGGATCATGTGTGTTCCAATATTCCCCGCATCTGCTTATCTGCCCTGCCTCCTTAACCCTCGGTTCCTCCGTCTGATCAAGAATCTCTGTCCCTCTCAGCCTTAAATATATGGATGCATTCTGGCTCTCTGTCACAAGGTTCGACAAACATTAACATTTTATTTCATAATCACTGAAGGATCCTTAACAATAAAATAAATCATGTTAAATTTCCAAAATGCAAATCAGATTGAAAAAATGCCTGGATCTCGAACTTTTCCATATAATTTCACTAACGTTGAGGATGGATCAGCTGTTCTGTCTACGTAATTACTTCAGTTTTATAGCAACTGATTAAAAAATCTCACCAACCAGACTTCCACAAACCTTAATTTACTTCACAAACCCTTCTTTAAAAAAAAACACATTTACTTTTATTACAAAATATCACAATATTTTCTTTTATTAATCAACTTAAGTATTGATTTTTTATTAAGTTATAATTAGTGATTAACTTATTTATAAGTTCCAAGCCTCCTTTCTAATTATTATAAGCAGATTAATCTCAGACAATATACTTTAAATTACAATCAACCGCCGATATTAAATATCAGGATCATCTGCCCCCTCATAGCCACAAATATCGTGGCGCTCCTGCCTCGGTAATAGTTAACTGCCTGTATTAAACTCTTGAGGCCTCCAGCCACCGAAAACGGCCGAAGATCCAAATATTGGAGGTTTTTTTAAACTCGAAAATTAACGAAGCTCGGGAAGTTCAGAGTTCAACATTCCCCTCATAGTTTCAGAAACCACTGTCCATAAGTACAAAAGCAACCCCATCAGAACCACTTGAATGAGAGGAAAACCAAACGCTCTTAAAATACTCACGTCTGGCCGGCCGATATTACACCACTGTTAACAATCTGTCTGAGCCGAAACGAATCACGGCACTAAAGTGAAGATCTAGACCCCTCAAGAGGGGCCTCTTGGATCGAGATCAGTCAAATAATTCAACGGACTGTGGTCTGTACACAAGCAAGGGTCATTAGTCTATTGAATTAAGACACCTTGACGCAATTCTGTGCAACAACACAGAAGTTAAAGCTTTTGTGTTCCGTGGTGAAGTTGTGCAATTACATTCGAAAATTAGACATTATTTATTTGCTTTTTTAAGAAATAGTACAGCCTTAGTTACATGAAAACACCAATCACATATAATATGGTGACATGATTTACAGCAAGTTAATCCAATGATATTTCCTGGAAAAGGGATCTTAATTATAAGTGAAGCCCAATCAACTGTAATAAGGTGACATGATTGACAACAGGCTAATCCAATGTTATATCCTGGAAAAGGGGTCTTATTTCACATAAAACTTCATGCCATGGTAGCAGTTCAAGCAGTTTGAACACCAAATCACTATCTTTGGATTAATATTATGAAAGATCCATTGTTCTCTCTTATCTCTAAATACAAACAACTTAACAAAGCATCAGTTCAAGTTCACAGAGTCAAATCATTGCTTGCAGTCATTTTTTGTGTTATTTTCAAATGAAAAACCATTTTGTGATTAATAAAAATCTACAGATACTTGTTGCTTCTGACAACAGCCGAAATTCAATTTAGATCCTCAGGTGGGGTGTTAAAGCGGCAGGCAACTGGAAGCTCAGGGTCTTTTTTGGGGCCAGAACGTCGATGTCCTGCATTGTGCCATTCGGACTATGCTCTGTTTCCCCAGTGTAGGGGAGACCACATCGTGAGCAGAGAATGCAATAGACTAGGTTGTGGAAATTGCTGATAAACCGCTGTGTCACCTGAAGAGCATGTTTGGGCCCTTGGATACTGAGGGAGGAAGAGGTAAATGGGCAGGTGTTACACCTTAAGGGGTTGCAGGGAAAGGTGCCAGATGGGTGTTGGGGATGTTAGGTGTGAAGGAAGAGTGAACCAGGGTGTCCCAGAGGGAATGATCCCTTCGAAACGTGGACAATGGAGAAGAGGGGAATATGTGTCTGGTGTGGCATCTCGCTGGAGGTGATGGAAATGGCAGGTTTTCTCTATGTGGATGCTAGTAGGATGGTAGTTAAGGACAATGGAAACCCGATCTCTGTTGCAAGAGTGGTAAGCGGTTTATGGTGGAAGTGGGGAAATGGGTCGAACACAGTTAAGGGCTCTGTTGACAATGGTTCTATGAAGTTGGGTAGCTAGGAGCTGACAGTGGTGACAATTAGAATAGATTAGATTAGATTAGATTGCTTACAGTGTGGAAACAGGCCCTTCGGCCCAACAAGTCCACACCGACCCGCCGAAGCGCAACCCACCCATACCCCTACATTTACCCCTTATTACCTAACACTAAGGGCAATTTAGCATGGCCAATTCATCTAACCTGCACATCTTTGGACTGTGGGAGGAAACCGGAGCACCCGGAGGAAACCCACGCAGACACGGGGAGAACGTGCAAACTCCACACAGTCAGTCGCCTGAGTCGGGAATTGAACCCGGGTCTCTGGCGCTGTGAGGCAGCAGTGCTAACCACTGTGCCACCATGCCGCCCACAAATGTTTCTGCCATTTCTGACCATTTCCCCCTTCCCAGCCCCCACACAAATGACAATGCCAGACACACCAGACACAGTCCGAAATCAGACAGGTGCCACGGGATGTGAGTAAAACAATTAGCTTTAATGACGACTCAGAAGCAGCAGCTTAGGGCCCATGGGGACCCATCCAATCAAGATGGGCCCAGATGGATAGAGACTGCAGTTAGCTTCAGGCACAAACACCGATTAATCGAACTTTTTCTGGTCATTTTTGCAGCAACAGTCAAACTTTGTGCACCTCACGGCCATGTGAATTTCATCATCGAAACATGGTCTGGCTCTGCACTCCCCTTCGAAAATTTCACAGTGCCTGGGTAACTCTGGAAAGCAAAGACGAGAAGTTAATTGATTCCTGCAATCCAGGGTCAAGATTTCACCTCAGCCTGTGAAACCCTGAACTTTAAAGACATGTTTTTCTCAGTCACTGATGAGAAATCTGGATATGATGAACACAGGCCATTCCAAGGGAGGGCAATCTGTTCATTGCAGCAATATTATGATCAAGTGTAGGTCATTGGTGGACATCCATTGACATGGGGTTGGCTTAATGGGTATAATCTGCTGTTTAATTACTCTAAAAGGAAAAATAACACAAAATATTTCAGAACTGAAATGGATTGTTCACTCATGGGAAATGTCTGCGATAATTCACCAAATGTACAGGGAATGCATAGTAGGCTGGTGGGACTATCACTGGAGGACATTAAAGATCATCAAGCTCATGTTCTGAAGAGCTGCCTTTGAAATTCATCAAGGAAGATGATGAAATATGAATTGGACAATGCAGCATTTATTCAACACTAAGAGACTGAATGGAGCCTTGTGGCCGGTGCGATCCGCATTAGAGTCAAATATTTAACAGACTGATCGACTGTCCAAACTGAGCAGAGAGTGTTTCCTTCGCATCCCTGAAATAGAGGCATTTTGAACAATTTGTTCACTTCCAGGCTTTTAGCTGAGGGCTCTTTTATGCCTGAACTGATTTTCACCCACTGGGTTACTCTTAAAGAGATAACAATAACAGGAATGTTACCGAGGGCTCTTGTGGTGCCGTGGAAGTGTCCCCATCTTTGATCCAGGAGGTCTGGTTTCATCTCCCACAACACCTTATCAAACCTAGGAAGTATAGAGCCAATTTTAAAATGGCAGCCATGTCTTGTTTCAGATTAAGAACGGCTGCTGGTTGTTGAGGACATTATTGGCATGAGGTAAAGCAGCAATCCAATGCATGTCTATAGGAGTTAGTGCATTTATAATGTTTGAACGAGGCTGGGAGATTTTGCCATTGCTTCTCTTTCCTGATTGGTCTGCTGTTCCTATCTTTTCTGATTCTATATCTACTTCCAACGTTGCATGGCATGACTGAGTAAGATTCCAACTCCCTTTCACACTGAAGGTGACAGTTAATCAGCCATGAAGGCAATTTTCTTCGTTCTCTACCTCTGCCTTCTCACATTTCCTATTGGTGTATCTCTCCCAGTTTCTGAACCTCCCCCAATACCAAACAATTCTTGGAAGCAGACCTGGAGATTTACTTCCCGTGCTCTGTTACCAATAACTACCCTTCGACTAGACCAGCCGACACTTAGTTGTAACTTTGAGAGCTGACTGTGTGTAATTGCCTTCGCTCCCCATTAACACAGTAGCAGCACTCATTAAACATTTCATAACAGTCCAACACTCTGAGACGTCCTTGGATCCCGGAAGGTGCTGGCAGTTATATCATTTCCTGATCTGTCCCCTCCTCTACAGCTCTCTCTGCTTTTACCTCACTCCACCATTTTTTTCTGTTTCTATCGATCTGCCTGTCTCTATCTCGGTGCTTCCACCTGACTATTCTCTCTCTTTCTCTCTCACTCTCTCTCTCTTTATCTCTTTCTCTCTCTCTCCCTCCATTTCCCCTCTTCAATACTTCGTACAATCTCTTTTCTGTTTCTCAATTAGTTTCCCGACCTTGCCATATTTCTCCGTATCACCCTCCGTAAACAATCTTTAAACTTTCCATCTTCATATCATTAACGTTGTCTTGATGCCAATGTTGGGTAGCTCAGTTGGCTGGGTAGCTTCATTGCACTGCAGAGTGATGCCAATAATGAAATTTCAATTCCAATTCCAGCCGAGATAAAGATCAAAAGACAGAAGATGAGGAGAAGGGCATTATACCCTTCAAAGCTGCTCTGATATTCAACAGGATCATGCGTGTTCCAATATTCCCTGCATCTGCTTATCTGCCCTGCCTCCTTAACCCTCAGTTCCCCCGTCTGATCAAGAATCTCTGTCCCTCTCAGCCCTAAATATATGGATGCATTCTGGCTCTCTGTCATAAGGTTCTACAAACATTTACAATCATCTGAGTGAAGAACTTCTTTCTCCACTCAGTCTGAAATTGGACTTCCTTTAGTCTGAGAGTTAGGTTTCTGTCTCCTCAAAAAGGGGGACGCATCCTGTCAGCATTTTTCATGTCAAGCCCCTTAAGAATCCTATATATTTCATGGGAGATCACTTCTCATTCTCCTAAATGCTAGTAAACACTGCTTTAGCCCTTGTTCAGAAGACAAACTCTCCATCCCAAGAATCTACCGAGTGTAAATTCTCTAAATTGCTTGTAATGAAATTATGGATTTCCTTAAACATGGTGACCAAAACCTTTCATAGTTCTCCAGATGTGGTCCCACCAGCAACTTGTATCGGTACAGTAAAACTTCCATACTCTAAATCCCCTTGAAGTAAGGCCTACATTTCAATTGCCTTCCGGATTACGCGTGGCCCCCTGTGTGAGCTTTCTGCGTAATGTGCACAAGTTCCACTAAGTCCCTTTGTGTTGCAGCTTTCTCCATTTAAAGAGTACACTGTTGCTCTGTTCTCCCTTCCAAGATGAACAACTTCATTTCTTACCACATTATACTCCATTTTCAAACTGTTTAACTACTGATAAAACGATGGATATCTCTCCACAAACTGCTTGTATCTCTCTTACAACCTGCCTTTCCAGCAATTGTGATGTTCATGGCAGTTTTGGAGACAGGTTGTCTCCTTTCTGAAACTCATGAAGCCCCTGCAGGTGCCACTTTCTCAGTCTCTGCCTTGCCTGGGGTGCGTTAACCCGCTGACTCCCAATGTTACGCATTTCTTATCAGCTGCTGTTGTTTTCTTCAATATTTACCTCTGAAGTGGAACCAGGCGGCATCCTGTCTGAGCCTCTTTCTCAAGCTGTTTGGAATCTTGCCCTCACTGTGAACCAACAGTTTTCTCCCTGCCTGATTCGCAGCAAGCAATATGAAAGGCAGATGTTATGTTGACATAGATTGCAAGAGGATTGGATTTCAGATTCAGGATGCCTCACTGATGTTATACAAGGACTCGGTAAGATCACCCCTGCATTATTGTGTCTTGTTTTGGTCTCCCTACCTCAAAGATGATGCTCTCACCATTTAGAAGGAGGGCCCATTGAGACTGTTCCACCAGCCAATGAGATCATCAACCCACTTCCTTGCCCTTTCCACATTACCCTCCATTTACTTCCTCATTAAAAACCTCTCGATCACAGGCACATGAAGGGGCAGTGAGTTGAGGGATGCATACGATGAGCAGGCAGATGGGATGAGAGTAGAATCGCATCATGGTCAACATGGTGGGCCGAATGGTCTTGTGTTCTGCTGTACTGTTCGAAATTGTCAATGTGCACTTATAATGTTAAAGCATGCAAGGCTGTGGGCCAAGTGATGGAAATGGGACGAGAATGTTATCTGATTACAGAGGAACCTCAATTATTCGGCATTTAATTTTGCAAATATCGGATTATCTGGAATGATCCAGCAAAATTGCAAGCTCCCGATGCTCGGCTAAACAATGTTTTCTGGCATTCGATTATCTGGAATTCGATTAAGCAAACGAAATACTCCCCGCCCTTGTCCTTCAGATAATCAAGGTTTCTCTGTAGTGGGCTAGTGATGGTCAGGTGATATTATTGTCGCCAAGTTATACTAGAATCCCGGTTAGCGTTTTGAGGATGGGGTTTCAAATCCAGCCTTGGCAGATGGTGTTTGAACTGAACTGATGTGGCAGACACTGGAATCAATGTCACAGCCTTCCCAAGCCCAGTTAAGGCTGCTGTCTGTCCCCTCAGGGAGTCTCTTCTGGTCCATGGAACCTTGCAGAGCAGTGGGACAGAAATTCCAGGCCGGAATTCAGTGGCTCCATTCCCACATCAGACAATAACAGTCACTGATGTGTTCCACGGCCTCCACAAACAGCTCGATATGAGACTGTAACAAGTCGAAACAATCCGCCCCCTCACATTCACAATGGGAACCGTCAATGGTCTGGCTATTTCGCATGTTGAATCTGGAGGTTGTGCCCACTGTAGCTGTGTGATGCTTCACTGCTGAACGGTCTGTGTGCTCATATAAAATGCTCCAGTCCTCCTGCACCTCACACTGTGGCTGGTCAGTGACTACCAGAGGATTTAGCTGCTTGTGGCCCTGATAATGGCCGAGCACATCGTTGCTGATGGAGACGGGGCACCCTGAGAGTTGGTGGGAGGGGAGGATGTCTTTCATTGGAGAAAGTCGAGCATTGAGAATGCTGGAGAAATCCCAAGCTGATCTGGCAGCGTCCGAGGTGTGAGAGAAACACTGTTCACATTTCCAGTTCCATTCTTGAGGACATTCTGAAGAAGAGTGTGAGCAGCCTTGAAACGTGAACTCTGTTTCTCTCTCTGTCTCTGCACAGATGCTGCCAGACCTGCTGAGTCTCTCCATCAGTGTCTGTTTCAGATTGTCAGCACCAAAGGATTTAGCCTTTTTCTGTTGAGGTAAGCAACGTGTGGGTTAGGGAGGAGGAGGTAGAACGAGCAAAATGATGATGCCATTCTGCCTCACCGTTGGTGCTGCTATTCCACACATGTTTGTCTCGGCTTCATTACATTATGCGTCTGATTTGCTCACCTATCCCTCCAACCCTGGTTTCTCCGCAATCTCTTGTTGTCAGAAAACACTTCTAGGCATCTGTCCCCCTCAGGATCAGGAGTCCTGCGCATGATGTGAATTTTCACAGGCCAGCATGCTTTTGACAGGCGAACTGCACCATGAATTACATCCCATTTCATCTTGCTTTATTGTATATTCCAGATTCTTCATTTGTTAATGGGGTGTGAGTGACACATTCCAACGTTCATCACCTATCAGTAATCACCTAAAGGGCAGCTCAGAGACAATGACACATTACTCTGGGGAATGGAGTCACATAGACACAGGCTAAGTGATAAATATCGTTCTTATTCCTGAGCAGATATTTCGGAACCAGATGGATATTTAGGAAAATTGAGAATTGTTACACCTGCCCTTTTATTGCATTTTTTCTTTCTGTTTCACATTTCACCAGCTGTTATGGCGGCGCTGTTCTCTTGCGTTTCTTGATAATTATTGCAGTGAAATTCCCACCATCCCTCCACCACCATCCTCATCATCAAGGTGATGCAGTTTGACCGACGAGAGAAATGTCTAAAGGGAGAATGAAGAACCAAGTGAGAGAATCTTTTACCCCGGGTACAACAGAGTGTTACAAGGTGACGTAAATTTAAGATGAAGGGTGGAAGGTATAGGGGAGATGTCAGGGGTGGGTTCTTTACCCAGAGAGTGGTGGGGGCATGGAATGCGCTGCCTGTGGGAGTGGTAGAGTCAGAATCTTTGGTGACCTTTAAGCGGCAATTGGATAGGTACATGGATGGGTGCTTAAGCTAGGACAAATGTTCGGCACAACATCGTGGGCCGAAGGGCCTGTTCTGTGCTGTATTGTTCTATGTTCTATGTCTTAATCTAAACTTTGGGGAAATTCAAATTTTGTTTGTACATGTTATTTCCTGGATATCACTCCCGTGTGTAGTGTTACTGGGGTGCTGTTCCGTACAACCAGGGATTGCTCTTTCTGGTTCACCGTCACTTTCTCCTTTGACAGATTTGTTGTCAGAAGCTGAAAACAAACGATTGCACTGAGAAAACTGCGACTGTGTTCTAGCAACAACCTGCACCCTGTTCTGTTTGGAAAACATCCCCTTCTACTTTCAATATGCGGCTCAGAGGATAATCAACAATGTGCCATTCTACTGTAGAACAAAGTCAGGCTACTTTACTGAGACTTGGTGGGTGGTATTGGATTGGCTTGATACGGTTTTGACCCCTTTACTACTATTCACTTTAATTCTGCTGCTCAATGCTCTGACAGTCTGACACATTTTAGTGACCAGTCGAGTTCATAAGAGGCTGAAGAATGAGAACAAAGGAGAGAATCACAGACACCCAAAGATGGAGAGCAGAAGGAAGACTCTGATTTTGCTCTTCACCATCTCTGGGAGCTTCATCCTCCTTTAACCCACAGTGATGCCCACAGGAGGGTTCCATAGTTTCTATACCATGAAATTATTTATTTTTTATTTTCTCATGGGACATGGGCATCTCTTATTGGTTCAGTATTTATGTCCCATCACTCGTTGCCCCTTTGTAAAGTTGATGGTGAGCTGCCTTCTTGAACTGCCACAGTCCACTTTCTGTAGGTGGATCGACAATGTTGTCAGGAACGGCATTCCAAGATTTTCATCCAGCGACAGTGAAGGAACAGCGATATATTTCCAAGTTAGGATGGTGAGTGGCTCGGAGGGCAACTTGCAAGGGTTGGTTTTCCCATGTATCGGTTGCCATTGTCCTTCTAGCTAGAAATTTTGTTGGCTTTGGAAGGTGTTGTCTAAGGATATTTGGTGACTTCCTGCAGTGTACCTTCTAGACAGTACACATTGGTGTTATTGTGTGTTGGTGGTTGAGGAAGTGGATATTTGTCGATGTTGTGCCAATTAAGCAGCTGGATGGTGTTGATCTTCTTCAGTGATTGGTGGAGCAGCACCCATCCAGGCAAGTTGGGAGCATTCCCTCACACTCCTGAGAGAATGTCCTTGTCCCAGTGCAAGGCAAGAGTTGAGCTGTGAACTTGAGGAGTCCCCGTCGCAGCACAATCCAAAGGAATTGCCCGGGGAAATGAAATCTCCTAAAGGGTAATTCCTATCAGCTTCGAGCCCTTTGTAAGTCTTCATCAAAACCAAATGCTTTAGATGGAGCTAATGAATTTAAATAGAATAGCTAATCAGAGAAATATTCCACTATTAAATACATGGTCTCACTGCTCAGTGACAACTCAACAGGCACCATACTAATGTCACAAACAGCCATCTATAAATTATTTTGGTTTTAGAAATTGTGGCATTATTAGACATTATCAGATCCCACCCACAAACAAATGATAACAAATGCTGGGCACTCTAGTTTTCAGCATCAAGGTAATCAATTCCAATAGGCTGCTACTGCAATAAAGTATAATCAGAAATTTCCTGTCATGAGGAGCAGAGTCAAAAAAGTGCAATGGAGCTCCCTTGTGGTGAAAGTGATACAATGTCACTCTCTGCTGGCCTCACCATGCCAATTACAGAGGGAGAGCAGAGGCTCACAGCACCATCAAAAACTGACAGCACCATCAACACACAGACACAAGGCTGGTGTGGAAAGGGTCATAGTTGGACTGAGGTGGAACATGGTCATGTGGAGAAATGTTGTGCTCACACTGGAATGTGGAAATGGTTTGACTTTGAGCAGCATTCCTTATATTATGCACATGAAAGGTGAATTGGCTTAGATCAGTTGCCTGGATTGATCGTTCACAGAGAAGTGTCATGCTAATAGCATGGGTTCAATTCCCATCACTGGTTTCAGATTAACATGAAGGACTCTCTTCAAACTCTCTTCCATTGCCTGAGGTCTGGTGGGCCTCAGGTTAAATCACCATCAGTCACTTTTCTCTCATGAGAGAGCAGCCCCCATGGTCTGGTACGATTATGGCTACATAACAGCATATTAAATAGAGTGTTTCCACTGCAATATTATTCAGGCACCTCAAAGTGACCCACTTCATGAGGAGACTAGAGTGAAGTTTATTGCACTTTCTGTAGCTTATAATATTTTCTGATGTACTCTCACAAATTTCAAGTGAGAAACGACGAGGATATTGGAGCAGCACTGGGCAGATTGATGTCCTTCTCCTAATATCTCAAGTTGAACATCAACATGCTTTGTATCTCCAAAGATATTCGTTGAAGAACGAAACAGATATTCAATGTAAGAGATTCACAGACTTGATGTTGTCTTTGAAAGAAATCTGCTGCTTGTGCAGTGGTGTGCAGAGCCCAGCAGAGGGTAGCATTGTGACCATTTGAACAGTGGAGGGGTAGACATAGGAGGAGGAGCAGGAGGGAAGGGGTGGAAAGGGAGGAGATTCACGCCCAAAACAACAAAGAACTCCGTTGCACAGAGACACGCTGATACACTCCCAGGTTGAAGCAAACCCCAGTAGCAGGGTGTAACCTTCATGGGAGAAATGGATTGCGAGAAACCATTGAGAAAGTTGGGAACAACTGGAATGTTGAAGATCACCCCTTAAGTCTGTCCATGTCTTAACCCCTGTTTGTCTCTGTCTGACGCTTTCCCTTCTGTATCTCACTCTCTGTCCTTCTCTCACTCTCATTCTGCCCTTCTCTCTGTCTATGCTTCTTTCTCACACAGTGTCTCTTTCTCTGCCCCTCTGTCTCCCCCTCTCTCTGTCCTTCTCTCTTTCTGTCCTTTCCTCTCCCTGTTTCGGTCGCTCTCTCACACACTGTCCTTTTCTTTCCGTTTCTCTCTCTCTCTTTCCTTCTCTCTCTCTGTCCCCCATTCTCCATTTCCACTCTCTCTTTCTCTCTCACCCTTCTTTCTCCCTCTTTTTTCTCTGTTTCAGACCTTAAAGTGCTGACACAATTTTGGATTTGCCCCCGTTTTTACTCCCCTCCCAAATTGATGACCTTCTCCAATGGTATTGCCCCCCCAAATATTTGCCCCAGCAAATCTGCTTCCCTCATAAGTTTCTGCCCCAATGATGCGGAAAACTCCACTCCCTGGGGCAGTGGTATATGAGTGTGTGAATTGACTGGCCTGAGACTGACCACTTTACTGCACAGCAAGATCCCAGTCTGCAGCCATCGTTGGCCACATAATCAATGAGAAACGGACTTCATGCCCCTTCCACTCCACCCTCCCCAAGTTTGGACAACATGGAGGAGTTAAATTCCAGGAGAAGGGGGGAAAGGTGGATCCTTCTACCTTAACTGTAAAGAAAGGTGTGGATTGAGTCCAAAGCTGCCCAGTGACTCCTCCTCAGTCACTGCAACACAGCAGCGAGATGAGGGAGAAAGAGCGAGAGAAAATGCAGAGAAAGAAAGAGAAAAGGACCGATAGACAGAGGGAGGTAATGGGAGAATGAGCGAATGCCAGACTGACAACGAGAGAGGGAAATCCCAGGGAGAGAAAGAGAATGTCAGACAGGTTCAGGGAGAAAGAACGGATAGAGGAAGGGAAAACCTAGGGAGAGAAAGAGAGAAAGGCAGGCAGAGACCAGGAGAGCGGAGCAATCCCAGGGAGAGATGTGGGATAGAAAGAGAAGGGACTCAGTGAACAAGATCAGGTTCCAACATGGAGACATGGCAGAGCATTTAAGATTCAAATTGGAATGGAATTTGCACTTCAGCACCTGCCTTGGTGGATTCGAAGACACACTCACAGAACATTCAAACATCTGAAAGATTCGAATATATAAAAACTGGAATAGCTCCGTCATTGCACTGTAAGTGTGCAGCCTTGTTCAGTATCAGTCACAGAGTGTGAAACCTGTGTGACTAGGCCCATCCCAAACTCAAGTGTTTATCAAATACCACAAGCACCTGCTGGGAGTTTATTTGCATCTACAAATAAACAAATCTGTAGATGGAACTTTGTGTGTTTGTTGGTGTTATTGAAATTCCAAAGGATTAAAGATAAATGAGACAGTTTGAGATAGGCAGCAGATTAAGCAGCATAGTAGTGGGCGGCACGGTGGCACAGTGGTTAGCACTGCTGCCTCACAGCGCCTGAGACCCGGGTTCAATTCCTGCCTCAGGCGACTGACTGTGTGGAGTTTGCACATTCTCCCCGTGTCTGCGTGGGTTTCCTCCGGGTGCTCCGGTTTTCTCTCACAGTCCAAAGATGTGCAGGTCAGGTGAATTGGCCATGCTAAACTGCCCGTAGTGTTAGGTAAGGGGTAGATGTAGGGGTATGGGTGGGTTGCGCTTCGGCGGGGCAGTGTGGACTTGTTGGGCCGAAGGGCCTGTTTCCACACTGTATGTCATCTAATCTAATCTAAGTAATAAAGTGTTATTAATGTCTTCAGTGAATGGGGAAAACAGAAGGGGAAGGTGTTCAAAGTACATCAAGGATCAGCGAAGTTTGGCATTGCTTTGATCGAAGAAAATTGAACACATGTCAGTTTTAATGGTTCAATGCAAATTTACAATAATCCGATGCCTTTTCCTCATTATCAGATTTCAATCCCGAATAAAATCTGGCAATGCATCATTTATCCTTCTAAACGTTCGCTGAATGAGCAGCTTAACTTCCTGTGATTTGTCATTTTTCCAATTTCCCTTCCAAGCTGTCGCTGGTGAGTCACTGTTTAAATCTATGACTGTCTTGATCCGATGTCATTTGGAAATCCGAATCTCCTTCAGTCCCTTGCTCGCTGCTGGTCACTGTGGGAGTGTCTGCCTGATACTCTCCCATCTTCCAGAACAGCAGTGGTCAGTCTCATCTTTGAGCTAGTCCATGATTGTACGTTCTCCCCTGTTTTCTCCCCTATCATATCTGGTTGGTCGATATGTAAATAATGCAATCACCTGAATTAGACTCTAGTTGATATTGAATTAGGGACTGGCCGTCTGCCATCAAGCAGATCTATTCCTACCATTGACCAACCAGATAGTACCCTCGATCTGTCTTCATCTGTCCCCACGTCACCTCCCTGTCCCTGCTTCCCCCTTTATATCAGCTCCTTCATACCCACCTCCATTCTTGAAGAAGGGCTACACCTGAACCACCAATTCTCCACCTCCTGATGCTGCCTGGCTTGCTGTGTTCTTCCAGCCTCCTGCCTGTCGACAGCACTGGTAGTTGAGTCAGATATATTAGGGAGATTTAAGTGACTCTTGGATAGGCACATGGATGACAGTAATAGGATAAAAGGGCAGCACAACATTAAGGACCGAAGGGACTGTACTGTTATGAGTTCTCTGTAACTCTGTCGTGCAGCTGTGGTATTCTCTGTATAAATGCTTGTGATTACATCGATTAGATTCCAGCCAGTATCTCACTCCCAGGTATCTGATATTCTATACATAATCTACCCTGAACCCTTCGATTAGATTCCAACCTTTATCTCATTCCCAGGTATCTAATCGTCTGTACATAAACTACCCTGAACCGCACGATGAGATGTCTCTCACTCCCAGCATCTGTTATTCTATGCACAAACTCCCCTGAACCTTTTGATTAGATTCCAGCCAGTATCTCACTCCCGGGTATCTGATATTCTATACATAAACTCCCCTGAACCCTTTGATTAGATTCCAGCCAGTATCTCACTGCAGCGTATCTACTTTTTATACATTATCTATTAATTTATATCTATTAATTTATACATAACCTATCCTGGACACCTCGATTAGATTCCAGTAAGTATCTCACTCCAGTTTCTGTTGTTCCATGAATAAACTACCCTGAACCCACCGATTAGATACCCGCCTGTCTCTCACTCCCAGGTGTCTGTTATTCTATAAATAAACCACCCTGAAACCTTAGATTAAATTCCTGGGTATCTGTTATTCTGTGCATAAGCTAGCCTGAACCCTTTGATTTGATTCCAGACAGTATCTCGCTCCGGTGTATCTGTTATTCTATTCATAAACTATTCTGAACGCTTTGATTAGATTCCAGCCATTAACTCACTCGACGGAGTGTCCGTTATTTTATAAATAAAGGCTCCAACTCCTTGATAACATTCCAATCTGTAACTGATTTTTCATTTACCTGTTACTTCGCACATAACATCACCACCTGGAACTCTCTATTAGATTCCAGCCGATATCTCATTCTTGAGTATCTGTGGTTCCATGTATAAACACCCTAAACTACTCAGTTAGATTTCAGTGTGTATCCCACTCCCCAGTATTATTTAATTAGTTATGAACCACATCGTACCACTCTACTATACTCCAATCTGTAACTCAATTCCTGGTATCTGATACTTGGTATATTAATCCCCCAATTCCTCAATTAGATTTCAGCCTGAAACTCACTCCACGTTGTCTTAAAGTACATAAACTCATTGAGACCATCGATGAGATTCCAGTCCCTAACTCAGTATAAACGAAATGGTTGAATATTAAATTGGGAGCAGAAACACCGAAAGTAGAATTTAATTTCTGCCACATTTTGTTTCTCCAAAAATATTAGTTTGATCGAGTGCAGTGGTTTAAGAAGACCGTTGATGGGAGATGGATGTGCAGAGGGATTTCACATCCACAGTGAAGACTAGGCAGCTCGGGCCAAGAAAGAAAAAAGAACTAGAAATTGTGCAACTAACTTAAAACCTCTGAAGAATCATGAACGTGAGTGCTGTTTGCAATTGTTTTCCATTTCAGTAGGCCGCAGTGTTCCTATGCAATCATATCCCATTGCACATCGCGTCTTTACTTACTGGCATGTCACTTTGATGTGTCACTTTATTTAAAAAAGAAACGAAGGTCAACATTCATCATCATCAATGCCACATGGTCCATTCTCAATGAATTCCAATAAAACCATTAAACAATGTCGACTCTGCCAGATTAACTTGAACTGATCAATGTGTCCTGCAGTACCTGTTTGAATAAAACCTCCCACAGTTTCCCTATGACATGTTAAGCTAACATGCTTCCTGCTTCCTGTCTGCCTTTTTTAATACAGGACTTCCAGTTGCAATCTTCCAATAGACTGGGGCTGAATCATGAATCATCAGGAAGATCAACAATTTGAAGAAATGATAGTGATGCTCTTTCACTCGCTGGATAGTGGTTTCCCGATTCTCCATCAGAGTGGATTTTTTTTAGGAGATATGAAATATTCTATCTCGTGTATGGCCAAAGCAATGGAAGTGAATCTGCATTGTTGCAAATATCTTAATTTTGACTAGGAGAAAGTGAGGGCTGCAGATGCTGGAGATCAGAGCTGAAAATGTGCTGTTGGAAACGCGCAGCAGATTAGGCAACATCCAAGGAGCAGGAGAAGAAGGGCCCATGCCCGAAATGTCGATTCTCCTGCTCCTTGGATGCTGCCTAACCTGCTGCGCGTTTCCAGCAACACATTTCAGCTCTTACTTTTGACACCAAGATAGCAGTGGAGAATGGTGACTCTGTGCACTTTTCATTGTCCTCATATATTACTATACTCAAGAACACGTGGCAATAAAATCTTATTATAATTATAATTCTAACATCAAACCTTGAGCGAGTCAATTCGGTTAAACGAACAGTTACGTTCTTTAGAGTCGTTTAACAAATTGACTCAGGTATGGTTTGTTTTGTACACATCAGATGGAAAGCATTCGTTGCCAATGACATTAGAGAAATCAGTCAGACAATGTTTACAGCTGGAAAATGAGGGTTTGAAGTGCTGGCAGTGAGCCTATCCCCACAGGACAGGTAATGGAAAGTCTTCTCAGGCAGAGCACCCTCAGCCTGCTCTTGGCCCAGATCTCATTCCCCATCTCCTTCAGATCAGTTCTTTCCATATCATACCCTTCCACTAACAGCAATCAATAATTGTCAGTTCAAATCCAACTACAGCCTCAGTGCTGCTTACAGAATACACTCTTGCTGCAATGACAATTTTCTGCATTGTTGGCAGGGGCATTATGTTTCATTCCTCTGTAACATTAACACTGACTAATCTTGGATCACGAGAGATATACTTACATCAGAGATACAAGGATTGAGCAAATATCGACTTTTATTCAGGATTATATGAAGTCATTCCTGCTTTTAGCAACAGAGATTATATGATCTGCTACATTGACTAACCACGTCCTAATAGTGCTGTCTGACAATGTTTCGCAGCTCAGAAACTTCTCAAATAAAATTCAGCCAGCGCTGCTCTCTCTCTCAATGCGTGTCATCATGGATGAAGTGTAATGGATCTGAGCATTTAGCAATTTGCTGATTTCACTTGCAGAAATGGCCACGCCCCTTCCCGTCCAAACACACACACACACACACACTCACTCACGCACGCACACACACGCACACACACATGCACACACACAGACATGCATGCACATATACGCACAGACACACGTGCACACACAGACAGACACACAACAGATGTGCGTGCACACATATACACGCACATACGCACACAGACACACACGTGTATACACATACACCTGCACAGACACACAGACAGACATACGCATACAGACATGCACACACGGACACACACATACACACACATGCGCGCGCGCACACACACAGATGCAGACACACACACACACACAGACACTCGCAATCCAAGTGACAGTGTCTCCCAAGTGTTCACACACCAATTTATTTATGCATTTGCCTGAACCTTTTTAGCAATCAAACTCTTGGCTGTCTGTCAAATGTTATATCCAGACGTATTTCATCATCTAATTAAGGGGACCTGGCTTCGATGGCTGGACCAGAATTTATTGCCCTTGAGAATGTAATGGCAGCTACTTTCCTGTGTGCCTGCAGACCTGAAGAGAGAGAGAGAGAAGGAGAGAGAGAGAGAGAGAGAGACAGAGAGACAGACAGAGAGAGAGAGAGAGAGAGAAACAACTGGCATTGATTTTAAATTGAGGATCGCCTCACCTCTGGACATCTCACACAAGCCGTCCACCCACTGTGCTGACTGACCTGTGCTGACTGACCCGTGCAGCAGTGCTGGTTTGACGGCTGGTTTGTGATGTAGAGAAACACTAACATCGCAGGTTCAATTCCCACACTGTCTGAAATCACCATGAAGATCCAACTTTCTCACCCACACACCTCCCCTGGACCATAGTGACCATCAGGTTAAAATGATGACCAGTCGTGTCTCACTGATGAGAAACCAGCTCTACGGTCCACTGGGAGTATGGGGATTTTACTGATGGAATATTTATCCAAGTCAGGATGGTGAGTGGCTTGGAAGGGAAAGTGCAGGCCGTGGTGTGCTAATGCACCTACTGCCATTGCCTGTAGGTTGGTAGTGGTCTTGGATTTGGAGGATGCTTTCTAAGGAACACTGGTGAACTTCTGCAGTGCATGTTGTCAACGAGACTCAATGCTGCTACTGAACACCAGTGTTGTATTCACTACATGTTTGTAGATGTGCTGCCAATCAAACTGGCTACTTCATGTGTTAGAAATGTGCTGGAGAAACTCAGTAGGTCTGATATAACTGTGAAGAAAGAACGAGAATGAATGTCTCTGGTGGAATAAATGAATCCTCTCCATAAGTGTTCTGAAGAAGAGTTATATTGAACTCAAAAGGTTAACTCTTTATTTCATTCCACAGATGCTGCCAGGTTTGATGAAATTCTCAAGCACTTTATGTTTTCATTTTAGATAAGTGTATGAAGCATAGTGTTTTTATATGACTGCTTGCTCATGCTGTCATCCCATTTGGTAAGTGTTGTTTAGTATACACGTGTCCAGGCAAGGGTGGAGCAATCGGTCACTTTCCTGACGAGTACCATGCGGATGGTGAAGAGATTTCAGTGTCATTCGATATATTAGCTGCTGCAGCATTCTTGCCCTCTGACCTGCGCGTGCAGTCACAGAATTTGTTTTGTGGGTCCAGTTCATTTTCAGCTCAATAGTAATTCCCAGGTTATTAATCGGAGAGGATTCAGTATCAGCAAATTCACTGAATGTAAAGAGGCAACATTTTTAGAACAACTGACAACATTTCACACTCGATATTAGAGTCATTAGTTCACATATTTAATGGAGTAGTTCTGCCATCTACTATTGACAAGTTTTGACCTAGGACATAATACTTCTGAATTGTCTGAATATCTGGCAACTCAATGGCTGGCTTCCTGGCTAATTTAGAACCCACCTCAATGTTTCTGTTGCAAGTACAAAGTAATGGTTTAGTTTTTGTTATTTATCATTTGGTGGCATGTTAATTTGCTTCTATTTGAATTCTAGCAAATGTGAATACAGACAGAGGAAATGGGGCTGTCAACTCCATTAACCTGTTTCCTGTGAACAATGGTAAGACAATCCAGTTTGCTTCTGATTGAGATGGGTTCGTGTACTTGCTCAGTGGAAAGTTTGATGGAAGTATGGATGAGCAGAGGGAATTACTTTCCCATGCAAAAGCAGATATTAAGTAGAAAGGCAGAAGAATAATTTACACGTGTGTTGGATATGTATGTGTGTGTGTAAACACGTGTAATATCTATGTGTGTAAAAATACCTCAGATATTCTTCCACATTGCTATTGTTTCATTAAGGACTATTTTGATCACTTAGTCTCAAAGGAGTTTGGAATGTGCTCATATGAAAAATTTGAATTGAAAACCAGGAATTAGGGAGCATATTTTTCCACATCTCATTAAGGATGGGAACTGCACTGGGAAGGAAAAATGTAAAAATTAAAACAACAGCCTCGCTGTCGATCTCTGTTGAGCAGGTTTCGGGATGATGCAAACAGGTATTGTAGGTTTGGAGAGTTTAAATAGAACAAACCACTAGGTCTGGAGGACTTGTAATCAATGAGACGAGGGAGGACTTTGTCCCAAAGCATTAATTCCTCATTGGCCACTGGGGAAATGTCAAAGGACTGGAGGACAGCTGATGTTTTTCACAATGGTGGTGGAGATAGACTGGGAATTACAGATCTTTGAATGTTGCATTGGTCCCTGTTAAACTATTGGAGAAAGTTCCTAATCAGAGAATTAATCTCCATTTTGAGAGTCAAGGCTTGACCATGTACAATCAGCACGGCTCTGTCAGAGGGGATGGAGGGATTTACTCACAAATTTGTTGGAGTTCTAAGAGGAGGCGACCAGCTCTTTAGACGAGGGTAGGGAATTGATCCGGTTTCTATGGATTTCAGTAACACCTTTGACAAGGCCAGACATGGCAGATTGATAACTAAAACCAAAGCACATGTCATCCAGCGGAAATGAGCAGATTGGCTCCAAAATTGTCTCAGTTAGAAGAGGCAGACAGTGTTGGTAGAAGGTTGTGTAATTGCAGGCTGATGAATTGAATTGAATTGAAATTAGTGGGATTGAATTTATTGTCACGTGTACAGAGACAGTGAAAAACTTTGTCTTGCGAGCAGTACAGGTAGATCACATAGTTGAGTAACATAGATACGTAAATAACAGGTAAACAGCAGCAAAAACAAAAACACAGGTACAGGCGAGTGTTAAGAGTTTGTGAGTCCATTCAATATTCTCGCAACAATGGGGAAGAAACAGTTTTGAAACCGAGTTTTATGTGTGTGTATGTTCAGGCTTCTGTATCTTCTCCCCATTAGTAGAGGTTGTAGATGGGTGAGATGGAGCTTTGAGAATGCTGACGGCCTTTTCTTGACAGTGGGCCTGGCAGATGGATTCTATAGATGGGAGGTTGACCTTTGTGATTGTTCGGGCAGAGTTCACCACTCTCTGTAACCGTCTCTGCTCTTGAATGTACAGTTGCCATACCAGGTAGTGGTGTCCATTGGTGTACGGCAAGGGTCAGTGCTAGGTCCTTTATTGGTTATAAAGTTCACAAATGGTATTGATATGTGTGTGTGTGTGCGTGTGTTACCTTTTTTCCGGTAAGGAAGCGGGGAAGGTGATTGGGGACGATAAGTAAATTTTCAAATGACAAATATGGACTGGGGGTTTGCCAGTGAGGAGAATTGTCTTAGGTTACAGTCAGAAATAGTCAGATTGATCAGTTGAACAGAGAAGTGGCAGATAGAATTTAATCCTGATAACTGTGAGGTCATGACTTTGACATAAGTTACAAGACAAAGCAGTACTCAATGAATTCTAGCACACATAGAAACTCAAAGGACGCAAAAGTCAGCACTGCAAATGCAGATTAGAGGCGAGAGTGTGGTGATGGAAAAGAACAGCAGGTCGGCCAGCATCCGAGGAGCAGGAGAATCGTAGTTTCCGGCAAAAGCCCTTCATCAGGAAATGGACTTCAAACAAACCAAATGATCTTGAGGTGCTTGTCAACAGATCCCTGAAGGCAGCAGGGGGGACCTGTTCTGGGGAAGGTGGGACGATTGCAAATTGAAAAGTCTACTTCTGAACAAGATTGGAACAAATGTTTTGGGCAAATCTTTGCTACGGCTGTTGGAAAGCGTTTAAACTAATGTGGCAGTGGCCTTGGAACAAGAGAAGACAATTAGACAGTGAGGAGGAAACTGGAGACTGTAAGAATCATGAAGTTAGCATTAATAATTTGCAGAGTAGGCAGACCAAAGATGAACACAAAAGAACTGCAGGCCTGAAGGGTAAATACTTTAATCAAGGAGCATAGTCGGTAAGGCAGATGAATTTAGGGCTTGGATTGGTGCCTGGGAGTATGATGTTACTGTAATCTAGAGACTTGGTTGAAGGAAGGGCATGATTGGCAACTAAATGTTCCCGGATGTAGATGCTTCAGAGAGGTTACGGAGAGAAGTAAAAAAAAAGGGGTGGGTGGGTGTGAAATGCATTGCTGATCAGAATGATCTCACGGCTGTGCAAAAGGAGGACACAATGGAGGGCTTGAGTAGTGACCCATTATGGATGGAGCTGAGAAATAAGAAGGGTTCAGTTACATTGGTGGCCCTGTATTACATGCTTCCTAACAGTGAGCGTGAGGTAGAAGAACAAATAGGTAAACAGATTATGGAAAGATGTAGAGGAAACAGGGTGGTTGTGATGGGAGATTTTAACTTTCCTGACACTGAATGGGATACACTTAGTGTCTGAGGTCTGGATGGGCCAGAATTTGTAGGAAGCGTCCAGGAAAGTTTTCTAGAGCAGTAAGTCGATAGTCTGACAATGCAAAGGGCCATACTGGTACTAATGTTGGGGAACGAGCCAGGTCAGGTGGTAGCAGTTGATGTGGGGGATTTCTTTGCGAACAGTGACCACAATTCTGTAAGTTTTAGACAAAGATGAGAGTGCTTTTAAGGGAAGTGTACTAAACTGGGCCAAGGCTAATTGCATCAAAATTAGGCAGGAGCAGGGAAATGTGGATTGGACACAGCTATTTGAAGGAAAGTTCACATTTGATATGTGGGAGGCTTTCAAAGATAGGTAAACGATAGGTAAAAGATAGGCATATCCCGTTGAAAGCAAAGGATAGGAAAGGCAAGATTCGTGAACCGTGGATGACTAGCCAACAGTACGACTAGCCAAGAGGAAAAGGGAAACTTACGTAAGTTCCAGAAATCTAAGAATTGAATGGGCACTGAAGGAACATCGGGAGAGTAGTATCAGTTTTAAACAAGCAATCAAGAGGGTAAAAAGGGTCATGAAATAGCTTTAGCGAGCAGAATTAGGAAGAATCCCCAATCATTTTATTCGTTTATAAGAAGCAAGCTGGCAACTCGAGAAAGGATTGTTCCACAAAAGAATACGGGAGGAAGGCTGTGCCCTGAACCTGACAAAATGGGTGAGTTTCTGAACGATTACTTTTCATTAGTGTTCACTGAGGAGAGTGATATGATGAATGTTGAGATTAGAGATAGAAGTTTGATTACTCTGGATCATGTTGACATAAGTAGGGAAGAGTCTAGATTAGCGTAATGCTAGAAAAGCACAGCAGTTCAGGCAGCATCCGAGGAGCAGGAAAATCGACGTTTCGAGCAAACGTCCTTTATCATAATGAAGGGCTTCAGCCCAAAACATAGATTTTCCTGCTCCTCGAATGGTGCCTGACCTATGTGTTTTTCCAGCATTATTCTAATCTAGACTCTGATCTCCAGCATGTACAGTCCTCACTTTTGCCCGTAAGTATGGAAGATGTATTGGGTAGGCTGAATGTTATTAAGGTAGACAAATCCCCAGGATTGGATGGGATCTATCCCAGATTGCTGAGGGAAGTGAGAGAGGAAATAGTTGGGACCCTGATGAATATCTTTGTAGCATCCTTAAACACAGGTGAGGATGGAGGTCTGCTCATGATTTTCCCCTGTACAAGAAGGGTAGTAGGGATATTCTGGGAAACTGCAGACCAGTGAGCCTGATGTCAGTGGTGGGAAAGTTGCTGGAGAAAATGCTATTTTCTATTTGGAAAAGAATGGGATTATCAGTGATAGACAACATGGCTTAGTGCAGGGGAGATAGTGACTTACCAACTTAATAGAGTTGTTTGAGGAAGTGACCAACTTGATAGATAAAGGAAGGGCTGAAGTTGTCATATACGTGGACTTTAGTAAGGCATTTTATAAGATTCCTCATGGCAAACTGATGAAGAAAGTGAAGCCACATGGTGTGGAGGATGTTCTCGCTCGATGTATAAAGAACTGGTTGAGCAACAGGAGACAGAGAGTAGTAGTTGTCGGGAGTGTGTCGAAATGGAGAAAGGTGACCAGTGGAGTTCCACAGGGATCAGTGCTGGGGCCATTGTTGTTAGTGATGTACATAAATGATCTGGAAGATGACACTGTTGTAATTATCAGCAAGTTTGCACATGACACGAAGTTTGGTGGAGTAGCCGAAAGCATAGGGGACTGTTAAAGAATAAAGGAGGATATAGATAGATGCATCAGATGGAGTTCAATCCAGGCAAATGTAAGATGATGCATTTTGGGACATCTAATGCTCGAGCGAGTTATGTCGTAAACAGAAGAGCCATGGGAAACTTTGATGAGCAGAGAGATCTGGGAATTCAGACCCATTGTACCCTGAATGTTTCTGCACATGTGCATAGAGTGGTCAAGAAGGCATATGGTATGATTGTCTTCATCAGACGTGGTATTGAGTATCAGAGCTGGCAGATCATGTTAAAATTATACAAAACATTGGTTCGGTCGCATTTAGAATATTGTTTACAGTTCTGGTCGCCACATTACCATAAGGATTGGACGCTTTGGAAAGAGTGCAGAGAAAGTTTAGGAGGATGTTGCTTGATATCGACTGTGCTAGCTATGAAGAGAGGTTGAGCATGTTAGGATAGCTTTCATTACCAAAAAAAGAGATTGTGGGGATTCTGATTGAGGTCTACAGAATCTTGATGTTTATAGATAGTGTAGATAGAGATAAGCTTTTTTCCCAGGGTGAGGGATTCAATGATGAGAAGTCGCGTGTTCATGGTGAGAGGAGAAAAATTTAAAGGGGATACACGCGTCAAGTACTGGAACACGTTGTCAACGGAGGTAGTAGAGGCAGACGCAGTAGATTGCATCTCGACAGATGCATGAGTAGGTGGGGAGCAGAGGGCTACAGATGCTTAGGAATTGGGCGACAGGTTTAGACAGTGAATTTTGATTGGCTCAGGCTTGAAGGGTCGAAGGGCCTGTTCCTGCCTGTATATTTTCTTTCTTCTTTGTTCTTCTTAAAAAGGCACATAACGGATGCATATATGAGAAGAGCTGGGAGGTCCTATTGGAGCTGTACAAGATTTTGGTTCGGCCACAGTTTGAATAATGTGTGCGGTTTGGTCACTGTGCCATAGGGAGGATGAGATTACATTGCAGGGAGTGCACAGGAGGTTCAGTACAAGGTTGTTTGTGATGCAGCAGTTTAGCTGTAAAGAGGGGATAAGCGGGGATTGCATTATTTAGAACAGCAATTGGCGTATATAAGACGATGAGGGACGTGGACAGGGTGAACAGAAAACAATTGTTTCCCGTCAGTCAAGGGGCCGATAACCGGGTGGCATGATTTTGAGCTGAAAGGCAGGAGGTTTTGGGGGACATGAGGAAACATCTTCTCACCTAGAGGATGGTAGTGGCCTGCAATGCACTGACCGGGAGGGTAGTTCAGGCGATAAACCTCACAACGTCGAAAAATGCCTTGCATAAGTATTTGAAATGTCATAACATTCATGGCTACGGGCCCAGTGCTGGGAAGTGGGACTGATGTAGATTGAGTGTAGTTTTAGCATGATGGGCCAAAGGGCCTCTTCTGTTCGATGGGATTCTACCATTCTGTAATTATGAAATGAATGTTCGGAATCACTTCCCATTTTGTTCCATTTTGTTATGGGGAAATATTTCCCAGTGTAAGTTCCAAATATTGTTGTGGTCAGTATCAGCTTCAGGTCCTCGATTGGAATGCTCATTCACAGATAGCATTGTAACAGCATGCAGCAAAACAGCTGTCAAGGAGCGCCACAATATGAGGGATTGAATGACCGAATAATCTCCACAATATGAAGATCATTCACTGAAAAGAATATAAAAAGATATTTGGTTATTGATGGGACTGATGGTGAGTGAAGTAATATTTCAAGTATTGCTGTTTGAAGACAAGTTGCAAGTAACATTTGACAACGAATAGGATCAGATTAATAAAATCTTTGGCGGATTCAAATGCATACTTAAATCTCAATGATATAATGTCATTAAAATAAACCTATTGTCGTAATCTGTTTGTTCAAAATTATCTAAAAAACTAAAGCTGTAATCACAGATTCCCGGGAGAGATACTGCACAATATAAAATAAAGTCTCTGGAACGGTGTCAGCTCCAACTACGACAGAACTCTCCAATTCCAACAGATTGCCAGCAGCAGGAACAGAGAGGTTGTTTCACAAAGACCAAAATGCATCTGACAAGGGAAATGGTCGCTAAAGTATATTACACCGTCATTGCTATTGTTGGTGTTCCTGGTAAGTCTTGTTACAATTTAGCTGGAAAAACCTCGGCATTACATTGCAATCATTTCCGCTGTATGACTGAAAATTATTTTAGTTGCATTTGGTAAAGCAAATCCCGATGCCAGATTACAGTGTTCTCACTGTGTTTAAAGCAAATAGTTTGTCAATGAGGCCCCTCAGTAATGTGCAGCATTATCTGCCTGTCTGTACTGTGCAGAATGGGTTTGCCCTGAGGCCACATTGATGAAGTTAGGCTGAGCACCGGCCCTGGCTGGTCTCCAAAGTGTTCAGCAAGTCCACTCTCTGTCTGTGGGAGTTGAAAGCCTGCTATTGGTCAGATGGGTTTGCAACACCGACCTCTTCGTGATACCTCGCATTTCGCATTCCTTGATGTGAAGGGATTATGTTAGTGGATCATGTTCTGGGAGATCGCTCCAAATGAGAGCCTAGATACAACAGGTGTGAAATGGGTGGGTTGAGCAGATCATTGTGGAGTCTTAAGTAAAGGAGAGGTGACCTTGAGGATCTTGTGTGGTTTGTTTAGTCAGTGGATGTGTGGGGGGAATGATATTTGTGAGGGCAGATAATCAGATTAATATGAGTTCCAAATGTAGGAAACAAATGCATGTAGTTAACATTTCTAAATTAACCCTGTGGTGTAAGTCCTCAACTGAGAAAAGAAAATCTCTATCGATAGTTCGTATACAGTCCCCATTATCGAGTGATTGATAAGAATGTTGCGTACTCTTTATCCAGATCTCCAGGTGTCACATTGAATGAAGGTATTACTGATCGTGGAGTTGTACTGAATGGGGATAGCATGTTATTACTGTTACCTCATGGTGCTTGGAGAATGTGTCATTGTAGAATTGTACTGAGTTTGGGCAACTGTTCCGATATGACATTGTGACCCAGTGTTGTTGCTTTTCTCAGGTATGTGTAAACACAGCATTGCTGTAAGTGTGTAGCACGAATGGGGAAACATCTATGACCTCAATTGTATATTATTGGGAATATCTTTCAGTGGAGTGCTGTGTTGAACGTGGGTGAATAACTTGAAGGCAACATCCGATTCCCGTGGCAATGTGATGCAGTGAGCAGCTTTCTGTAAAATTCTAACTGCGTCTGGGTTCTGAGCCAAAGGAGAACAATGAACCCACTGTCCACGTGTTACTGGGGAGCATCTGTCAAAATAAAATTGCACTGAATAAGAGTTACAAACAAGAGGGAAATAATTCACCCCAGTGGTCTTGCACAAAAAGGAGTATCTCTAAGGACAGAATTTAACTCGTAGGGAACTGAATTAAAGGGAAGATTTGAGTGTAGTTGTAACTAGGACCATATTTTGGCTGAAACCATGTGATGTTTTATCTTACATTTCTCAGTTCTGATCTGTTCACTGATTGAGCTGTCAATGTAGTTTGGAAATACAATGGTTTCCAAGTGGGAAAATCTTTGGTTGAATATATATCGTACTAAGCTTCCAAAGTGATGTGTTCTATTGGGGATAAATAGATGTGACTTCTTTGCAAAAAATGAAAATAAGAGAACAACAGTGTTAATTTAAACAATTATCCCATAGACATATAATGTTTCTTCAAATAATATTTTGGAAGGAATTAATCTTTCAGCAATGTTAGGACAAACTGTAAGACACGACTACTCTCTTTCATCACTTTGAAGTTAATAAGGGTGGATATCAAGCTACACTGGTTGCCACTATTTCACCTCTAAATTTGATTAGATCAATAATTTTTGGTTCTATGATCCATCATCTATTCACAGTTAATTTTACAGTGATCGCTGCTTTTTGATACATGTTCTCATGGTGAGGAAGAGGATTTGATGAGGGTTGTTCTACAATCAGTTTTACGACAATATAAATAAAGAAAATATATATTAATGGGCGGCACGGTGGCACAGTTGTTAGCACTGCTGCCTCACAACGCCAGAGACCCGGGTTCAATTCCCGCCTCAGGTGACTGACTATGTGGAGTTTGCACGTTCTCCCCGTGTCTGCGTGGGTTTCCTCCGGGTGCTCCGGTTTCCTCCCACAGTCCAAAGTAGTGCAGGTCAGGTGAATTGGCCATGTTAAATTGCCCGTAGTGTTAGGTAAGGGGTAAATGTAGAGGTATGGGTGGGTTACGCTTCGGCGGGTCGGTGTGAACTTGTTGGGCTGAAGGGCCTGTTTCCACACTGTAATGTAATCTAAAAAAAATCTAATCTAATATATTGTTTCATCAAATAACTGACTTTAGTGTCTACAATGTTATAACTATAGCTAATAATTGTGTTAGAGAGTATTACAGAGAATGAACAATGCAGAATACAAAATGTGGTACATTAAATACAGAAATTGTGAATGAGACCTTGACCTGATTCAGTTTTACCGCCATCTGTACACACTATGTCACTAACAGAGCTTACAAAGCTATTTCCAGAACTGTCACCTTTTCTGTTCTTTTTCTGTGATAATGACAAACAATCTGACTCTGTTGGGTGTCCAATCTCAATGACACATTGTACAGTTTTGTTCCATCACGAGTGACATTCCAACACAGCCACATGTTCAGTCTAAAGTGTGACAAACTCGGGATTGTCCTGCATTTACAGAAACATTGATGACTTGTTCCTTGATTACATTTTCCTACTTTTATAGTTATATTTTAATGACTGAAGATAAATATTCAGTTCTAAGGCATATAAATTATGAAGAATTATGAACCTTCCTGAAGAAGGGCTTATGCCCGAAACGTCGATTCTCCTGTTCCCTGGCTGCTGCCTGACCTGCTGCGCTTTTCCAGCAACACATTTCCAGCATATAAATTATGAACCCATATGCACAGTAGCAAGTCCTCAAATAACTGAACTCAATGAGATTACAGCTTGTTTCGTATCAATCCTGAATGCAGGACAGGATGGTTATGGCTGATGGAGGTCAATCATCTCAGCCATCAGACAGATCTTAAGGAATTCTTAAGAAACGTCTCCCAGATCCCCGGAATAAAAAAAATGCCTCATCTCTGCCCTTCACTCCACCAGCACTTCTGAGGTAAAGAGGTTTGCGCATGGTCATACATTATTAAGCACCATTTACAATTCCTGAGAAAATAAGAAGATCTGTGTCCATATACAGTAAGATAACACCAAATTTAGGCTGACAATTGGAAAGTAACATTCACGTCCCACAAGCACCAGGTAACAACCAATCTCCCATTGGCTTACTGTTTGCCCCCAGTGACATTACCGTCACTGACTGGGTGACCTGGGCCAACCATTGACAATGGAATGAACTGATCTGCCATAAAAGGGCTGCATGTCAGACACCTGATTCCTGTAGCAATGCACTGCCTGCCTCCATCTCCAATCCATGTCCTCCACCCACAAAGCCGAGCTCAAGGGTGAGATGGAATGTTCTCCATGGATCAGGCTGAGTGCAATATTCACGGAGCTCCTCATTGGTTGTTTGTAAAGCACAATCACCACATTCAGGCCTCATACTCTTCACCAATGCATGACCCGAAATGGGTACCACCTACAAGATGAAAATTAGGAACACCACAACTCTCTTTCAGCAGCACCTCACAACACATGACCCATAACCAAGAGCTGTAGGTGAACAGAAACACTGTCACATGCAAGTTCCTTCTCCAAACGGAATTTATTCTGACTTGGAAATACACAGTTGCATCATCATTGTTCGTGGGTAACATTTCTGCAACTTCCCTCCGAAAACACTATGCAATTTCCTGCAGCCCAGGTATTAAAGAAATGCAAAAAGTCCGATCTCCAACAGCATCAAAATGGCGATTAGAACTGGGAAATCAATACTGACCTGGCTAAAGCTTAAATTCTATGAGCGCATTTAAAAATGATCGCAATTACCATCTCTGAACCGAAAGGGTGTTCGTGTTCGCATGGATTTCCTGTACAGCACAGAACAGGAGAAACATTCAAAGTGAAAAGTTGGATGCTTTGCGCTGAGGTCTTGCTTCAGGGCGTCCGATATTGCAGAGGACAGTTCATGTTATATCTTATTTGGCTGATTCCAATGAATTTCCGAACTCTCGTGAGTATCAAAGCCAAGAGACAGACCCTTTTGCCTCAGTTGTTTGTGCTGGGAACTGCTCTATGTGTTGGTGTTCCCAATACAGAAAACTATGATGAATCAAGTGTAGGATCTCTTATCTTCAAAAGCCGATCGGTTTGGGGAGTTGCATATTTGTGACAATCAACTTCGAATTGGGGAGATGCTGTGTGTGGGGACCTCAATTTTCTGCTATTCATTCAATGGATGCGGGCATAATTGCATCAGCCAGTAATTACCACCCATCCGTAATTGCCCCGAGGGCACGTAAGAGTCACCAGGTTGTCATGTGTTTAGAGTCGCATGTAGGCCAGGCCATGTTAGGATGAAAGATTATCTTCGCTAAGGGACATTTGTAAAGGAGATTTATTTCATTTTCTTGACAATGGACAACAGTTTAATGGTCATCATTAGACTGTTAAGTCCAGATTTTGATTGAACTCAAATTTCATTGAATGCCATAGCAGGCTTTGAGTTGAGGGTGTGGTGCTGGAACAGCACAGCAGGTCCGGCAGCATCTGAGGAGGGGAAGAATCGACGTTTCGGGCATAAGCCCTTCATCAGAAATGTTGTGCTTTCCTACCACCATACTCTCGACTCTGATCTCCTGCATTTGCAGTCCTTACTTTCTCCTATCATCTTCCCTAATGCTTGGCATTGGACAGAATCCACAAAAGTAATCTCTGATACCAAGCAATGGCACAATGGTACAATGTTCTCCTGGAACAAGCTGGGGTGCAATTCTGATGACCTGCATGGACAGTGCTGCTTACAGTATGGGGACTGCTAGCCCCAGCTTCTGCTCCCAAGCACGCATAAGGATCTCTGTTCACAACGAGAACTGCAGGAGGCTGAACATCAGGCAGGAAGCTTTGCTTCATCTCTTGATTTCCAAACCGAAAACATGCAATGATCAAAGCTGCATAAATTCAGAGATAACTTGAGTGGGGCTGTGGTGTACAATCTTTAACATTGTGAGGAGAGTCCGAACCAAATATCAACATTCTTCTGATTGCAGTGGGTATCCAAACTGGGTCATGTTGGTTGGATTCCCTGCTGAAAACGTGCATGTTTCGGATTGTCATTATGCTCAATCCTGTACAAGTGTGTGTTTGGCGGTGGGATGGAGCTGGAAGGGGTGGCTGTTTGAAGCCTTTTCATTTCGTCATTCATATTGTAGAGGGCATCCATTCCTGGACACTGGAAGGATTCACTGCCCTGTACCATAGTCACACAGTGTGGATGAGCAATTCTGGAAGCAATCTCAGCTGTGGAGCTTCCACAACCAAGTGCAGGAGTTTTCTAATGAATGCCCGAGTTCGGTGTCTCCCATTCTTCATTGATCCCGGGTGGGTTTGCTTGGATGTTGTAGTATTATGAGCAAATCCAGCCAGGCAGTGTAACCTGTAAAGCAGAAGAAATTAATTACTGACTTCTCCAAAAATATTGAGAACATAATCTTGTTTCTCGAAGTCATTGATCCTCCTGTAATTCCCTCAGCTTTATAACAGTGGAAATAATTAAGTTTACAGTGATAACTGTTATGGTTCAGGTGATATGACATACAAACGTCTTTGTGCAAAAATCATCAGGCACTGAGAATATTTGATCAGTGACTTCAAGTCTTTTTTTTGTCTTTCATTCTCTTACAGTTAGTCTAGCGGTGATTATATTCTTGTCTGGCGACAAGTGTGGTCTATCGACATGCACTATTCACTATCTGCTTGCGATGGCTGTGTCAGATCTCCTGTTCATAATTTTTGAAATCATACTTATTCAGTTTAAGTCCTATTATTATCCACGGTGTTTCCTGGACATCACGCCTGTTTGTAGTGTAAACGGGGTCCTGACTGACATCACAGTTGATTGTTCTGCCTGGTTCACTGTCGCTTTCTCTTTTGATCGATTTGTCGCCATTTGTTTTCATCAGATGAAATCTCAGTATTGCACAGAGAAAACTGCGAAGAGAGTTCTGGCAACAATTGGCATTTTCTTTTCAATAAAAAACATTCCCAACTATTTTCGACTTGAACCTGGAAGGATCATCAACAATGTTCCATGGTTCTGTTACACCAGTTCCAGTTACTTTAATGAACCTTTGTGGGTGAGTTTTAAATATATTGAATCATTTTTAACACCACTCCTTCCATTCATTTTGATTCTCTTTCTCAATGTTCTGACAGTCAGACACATCTTCGAGGCCAATAAGGCGCGTAAGGGACTGAGAAGTCAGAAAAAAACAGGGAATGACCCAGAGATAGAGAGCAGAAAGAATTCTGTGACCTTACTGTCCACTATATCTGCCAGCTTCATACTGCTCTGGATGGTGTATATTGTATATGTGTATAATACCGGTTATTACGTGGATGATTTCTACCTCTTTGAAAAAGTTGCATGTATGCTGCGGAACCTCAGTTGCTGCACCAATGCACTTATTTATGTGGTGACACAGAAAAACTTTAGAGAGAAGTTAAAGTATGCAGTGAAATATCCAGTTATAAAAGTAACTCAATTGGTGAATAAATCCATGTAACTGAGCGCCAACATGAGAAGCAGCAGATAATGGAACAAGGAATCCACGTGAGGAATGGACTGAAAGAAGGAGGAGGAGCAAAAACATCATAACTCTCCTTTTCTCATGGGCAAGGAATGACTCCATCTGAGGAACTGAATGAAAGAGACTGCAGGAGTAAAGCCGTGCAGAGTGCTGTTAGCAAGGGGCAACAGTCAGTAGAGAGCTGAACTACAAAAACATAACCATAAGAACAAATAGGCATGCACCCCCCCCCCCCCCCCAATAAAGAAACATTCCTCACAATCAGTTCACAGCAAGTGACCCGGACACAATAAAAAAGATATGGAGAAAAGTACCATCGTTCACTGAATAGTGAACAGCAGCGTCAGACACATGTTCACTCTTGCTCACAGCATTTTCTGATCCACACATCTGGACAAAAGTAAATAAATGAGAAGTTTCAGCTCCATCTTTTGATTACTAATGTATTTTCAGCAAAACTTTGTCTCGTTCCATTCGCCTCCCGCCGGGATGATTCACTCCCTTTCTTTATTAATTTCTTTCCACCAATCAACTGCTGTGTTGATGGGGAATCCAAGGCCCAATCAGAGTGCTTGGTGATACTTGGGAGCTGAAGCTCGGGAATGGCGTCATATGTGGTAGATGAGCCAATATTCTCAATGTTTCCATGAAATCTTTTGTGGCTCTCATTGACACACTGAGCTCAGTGGGAGTTGACTCTGGATGAAGCCTGCTTGCTTGTCGCTTCATAATAGAGCCTGAGATCAGTTCAATCCGCATCATCGCCAAGATGTTGTTTCCATCTGAAAACCAGCTCCTTCACCCATCCCCCTGCCTCACAGCTCATCATTAGGGAAACAGTCATCAATTCCATTGTTACCTCTGGCCCTTGCTTTCCAGCGCCATATCAGCCTGAAACCAGATTATAAACTCCATACATTTACTTTGTCCAAATGTATTCAAACCTACTGCATTGCGTCTTCAACAAATTTCATTTCCTGACAATCCACTGACCACCGTGACCTACACAGGCATGTTGTCCTCAAAGTTGTCAATTTTACACTCTCACTCGCATATTCAAAAGGTTACAAAGTCATCCATGGATTTATTTGTTTTCATGGACTGGTATAAATCATGTTTTGCAAAATCTCTATGAAAGTGATAAATGTTCTGCTGTGCTGTAATACTACCAGCTGGTGTGAGAGTCAAAGAATTGACAGATTTCATAGAATTACGTCATAGAGTCATAGAATCATATTCATACAGCCCGGAAACAGACCAATCAGTCCAACCCATCCATGCCGACCAGTTATTCTAACATAATCTTGTCTCGCTTGCCAGCACTTAAGCCCATATTCCTCTAAACACTTCCTATTCACATACCAAATCAGATGTCATTAATTTTGAAATTGTATCTGCCTTCACAACTTCCTCAGGCAGTTCATTCCATACACACACCACCCTCTGCATGAAAAAGTTGCCCCGACATCCCTTTCAAATTTTTCCCTCTCACGCTAAACCTATGCCTCTAGTTATTCTCTCCCAAACCCCGGAGAAAATGCCTTATATGTTCAACTTTTCTACGCCCATCGAGATTTTATAACTCTCTATACGTGCTCCCGTCAGCCTTTGACACTCCAGGGAAAACATCCCCAGCCTATTCAGCCCCTCCATACAGCTCAAATCCTCCAACCATGGTAACATTCTTGTTATTTTTTTCTGAACACTTTCAAGTTTAACAAAATCTTTCTTCTGAAAGGGAGTCCAGAACTGAACGCAGTTCACATTTATCTAAATTAATCATTGGCCACTCCTAAGCCCATTGGTCCATCTGATCAAGGTCCCATTGTAATTTGACATAAACGTCTTCACCCTCCAATCCTTCGGATCTTCACCCGTGTTTGTAGATAATACAAGTATTTCTATTGGGGGCTCGCAGTTTCCTCCCTAGATTTCTACAGTGTTCTGGGATACTATTATCTGGTTCTGGAGATATGTCTACGTTGATGTTTTCTAAGACCTCGAGCACTTCCTCTTCCATGATGTAAACTGTTATCAAAACATCCATCTTTATTTCTCTGAGATGTTATTTCTTTCTCAACAGTTACAACTGATGCAAAATATTCATTTAATATCTGTCCCATCTCCACAACTTAAATGCAAAGACAACCTCATTGATTATAAGAGAGGCCTACCCTTGCTCAATTTGCTCTCTTGCTCTTAATGGATTTGTACATTTTTTTTAAAAATAATCTTTAACCTTATCTGGCAATGGTACCTCATCCCGTCTTTGCCCTCCTGATTTCCTTACTAAGATTACCACTTCACTCTTTAAACTCGTCAAGAGATTTAGTTGAACCCAGTTGTCTGTATCTAGTATATGATTCCTTTTTGTTCTTGACAATAACTTTAATAACTGTGTTCATTCACTGTTCCCTAATTTTACCAGCGTTACCCTTCACTCTAACAGGAGCACTATGCGTCGGAACTCTCATTATCAATCGACTGAAGGCCTCCCATTTGCAAATAGTTTATTCCAATCAACTTTTCAAAGCTCATTTTTATACCCTTAAATTGTGCCTTACTCCAATTAAGATCTTTATTTTTTGTGGAATGCTTATCCATTTCCTTAACTGTCTTAAAACTGATAGCATTATGATCATTAGTGCCAAAGTGTTTATCTACTAACAATTCAGTCACTTGCCTTGCTTTAATTCCTAAAAGCTGATGTAGTAGCTCCATGGTTCAGTGGTTCACACTGTTGCCTCGAAGCAGGAGAGATCCACATCCGATTCTCCCCTGCAGTGGCGGTGCTTTTGTGGGGCTTGCACATTCTCGCTTTGTCTGTGTGGGTTTCTGGTTTTCTTCCACAGTCCAAAGATGCGCAAGTTAGGTTGGTTGCCTTTACACCAAAGTATCCAGGGATGTGCAGACAAGGTGTGCTAGCCATGGAAAATACAGGATAGGGGTATTGCTCAGGGTGGAATCCACTTCTAAGGTTTGCTGTGGACTTGTTAGGCTGAATGACTTGTTTACACAGTATAGGGATTCTATTAAGTTCAAGTTTTGCTCGTTCTCCAGCTGGAACATTGAATTATCGACAAAGAAAATTTTCTTGAACACATTTAAGAAATTAATCATGACCCAAAACTTTAACACTTAGGCAGTCCCAGTCAATGGCTGGGAAAATTAAAATCCCCTACTTTTATAACCTTATTTTTCTTACATATATTTGAGAGGTCAAAATATTTGCTTCTGAATTTACTTTTGGCTGTTGGGGGTGCCTCCAGTCCAATCCCATGAAGACGGCCATCCCTTCCTTATTCCTAATTACAAACCATGCATTTTCACTAAATGGTCCCTCAGTAATAGCTACACTAATCAAAGAAGGAATGTTTTGCTGAATACAAATGCCACTCGCTCCTCCCATCTAGCCTCTCTTCCTATCCTTCCTGTAACATCTAACACCAGGAACATTTAGCAGCCTGTCTTGTCCTGCCCTCAGCCAGCATTCTGTAATAACTACAACAGCTCAGTCCCATGTTTCAAGCATACCCTGACTTCAGTGGCCAGATCTGTAAGACCTCTTGCATTGAAATAAACTCAGTTTAATTGTCTGAATTATTTGGTTCTCTGACTTGCTCCTGTCTGCTTTTTGTTCTAATTAACTTGTAATTTTCTGATTCACGACTGCCCTCACATATCCTTCTATGTTCACTGTTATTTAGGAAGCCTCCACCCCTATCCTTAAAGGTTTATAGGATCTCGAATTCGAAATATTAGATTTTCACAGCAGGTCCCTTCCCAGTTCAGGTGAAACCAACTTTTTGAACGGACGATATCTCGATGATCCATGAAGTGGAATCCCTGAGCATTGCACCAGCTCTTCAGCCATTGATTTATCTGTCATCTTCTTTTATTCTTTCTCACATTAGAACTTGGCATTGGAAGTAAACCAAGAATATTACGTGTAATATTCCATATTGTATCCTTCTACCTAACCTATTAGACTCACCCTGCAAAGCCCTAACCCGTTCCCTGACGATGTCATGCCTCCCAATGTGTAGAATAATGTCCAGTTTCTCAATCACCCCTTTGACGTTTTGAGAACTCCTTTACCCTGGCACCAGAAAAGCAACATACTCTCTTAGGTTCACCCTCACTGCTGCAGAATCTCCTTTCTGTGCCCCTGACATCTGAGCCCACGATAAGAAATATTCTTTTAAATCTTGACAAACCCACTTGACATTAGATTTATTCTTCGTGTCCAATCTCTAGCTACTATTTCTAATTACCTCTGAGAGACAATCTCTTTCAACAGCACTGGAAACAGAACATACAGAGTAATAGCCGCAGGAGACTTCTGAACTACTTCTTCCCTTTCCAGACAGTTAATCATCAATCGAACTGATCCTGCTGTGTAATCATTTCTCTAAATCTACTTGTTATCGCAGTCAGTGTCTCCTGTATGGCTTCAGTGACATTAAGTCTAAAATGAAGAAGCACTCAATGCACCTCATATCTGAAAATAAATTAACTTTCCTTATCCACAGGTTTCATATGGCTTTGAGAATTCATGAAATCATTCCGGAGCCGTCCATGTGTAGTCCTCTCCACAAGCTCCGCATATAAACAATCTCTCCAGAGCCATCCATGTGTCGGCTTCAGCACAAAATCCGGTGATAAACAATCTGTCCAGAGCCGTCCACGGGTAGGCCTCGCCAGAAGATCCGTATATAAACAATCTCTCCAGAGCCATCCACATGTCGCCCTCTCCACAAGCTCCATTTCTAAAAACTCTCTCCAGAGCAGTCAATGTGTAGGCCTCTCCACAAGCTCCATACAGAAACAATCTCTCCAGAGCTGTCCACATGTTGGCCTCTACAGAAGCTCGTATATAAACAATTTGTCCAGAGCCGTCAACGTGTAGGCCTCTCCACAAGCTCCGTTTCTAAAAACTCTCTCCAGAGCAGTCAATGTGTAGGCCTCTCCACCAGCTCCATACAGAAACAATCTCTCCAGAGCCATCCACATGTTGGCCTCTACAGAAGCTCCGTATATAAACAATTTGTCCAGAGCCGTCAACGTGTAGGCCTCTCCACAAGCTCCGTATATAAACAATCTCTCCAGAGCCGTCCACATTTGGCCTCTCCACAAGATCCGTATATAAACAATCTCTCTGGAGCCGTCCACGTGTAGGCCTCTGCACATGCTCCGTATATAAACAATCTCTCCAGAGCTGTCCACAAGTAGGCCTCTCCAGAAGCTCCGTATATAAACAATCTGTCCAGAGCCTTCAATGTGTAGGCCTCTCCACAAGCTCCGTATATAAACAATCTCTCCGGAGCCGTCGACGTGTAGGCCTCTGCACAAACTCCATATATAAACATTCTCTCCTTGTCCGCTTAGTTGTTTATGTAACTTTACTTCTGTTAAAGCTTACCAACCACTGATGACAAACTCACTGGTCAATAGCTTCCTAGCCTTCCCTGAATAACTTTCCTCAATAATGGCACAATTTCAGACACCCTCATATCTCTGGCTCACCTCCCTCACCTGTTCATGATATAAATATCACAGCGAGGGGCCCAGCAAACTCTTCCCATCTTCCTCAAAGTCTGACATTTTTCAAGATCAGAAAATTCCATAGAATCCCTAGAGTGTGGGAACAGGCCCTTCAGCCCAACAAGTCCACACCGACCCTCCGAAGAGTAACCCACCCGGACCATTGTCATACCCTATATTTACCCCTGACTAATGCACCTAGTGTACACATCTTTGAAGCCTATGGGCAATTGTCATGGTCAATTCACCTAACCTGTACACCTTTGATTGAGAGAGGATGTGGAGCACTCGGAGGAAACCATCGTTTAATGCCGGACTGTTAGATGTGGTCCACAAACAGCATGGCCTCCCATCAGCTCTCAGTCTACATCACGGAGGCCATGGACAATGGTATATGGGAGGTTGTAGACAAACCACTAACACTGGAAAGTCCTTTCTGAAGAATAACCCTGCCAGAAGCAATGATCCAACGACTTTTATATATCTCTAAGCGACTTGACCATCCATGACTCTCCCGTGATATGGGAAAGCAATGGAGTATGCCTGAATCCATGAAGAAAGGCATCATCAACCCTGTCCACAAGTGGAAGGGGGAAGGAGAGCAGACTGACCCCACTGTGTCACTGTCACTGTCCCCTGGGGGCATTAGACTGGCCCCACTGTGTCTCTGCCGCTGACCCAGGGGAGACAACACTGAACCCACTTTGTCTCTGCCGTTGGCCGAGGGGAGACCCCACTGACCACTGTGTCTCTGTCACTGACCCAGGGCAGACCACACTGACCCCACTGTGTCTCTGTCACTGACCCTGAGAGACCACACTGATTTCACTGCGTATCTGTCACTGACCCAGGGGAGACCATACAGACCCCACTGTGTCACTATCACTGACCCAGGGGAAACCCCACTGACCCCACTGTGTCTCTGTCACTGAACCATGGGGAAATTAGACTGACCCAACTGACTCTTTGTCATTGAAACAGTCACCATTGGCCTGGAGGGTCACTCTCTCACTATACTTAGGCAACTGATGCTGCATTTAACTTGGGGGCCACCACAAGGTTGAGAAGGCAAGACCTCGGACCCCACCATGACCCATGAGGCCACAATTACCCGCACTGTCGGTACCGTCATTACCTCCAGTGATCTTCCCTCCACTGCCTCCAAAATCATCATCCCCCAGCCACATGCTGCCCATTTCTATCTGATCCCCGAGATCAACAAGCCCATTTACCCCAGCCGAACCATCATCTCAGCATGATCCTGCCCCACAAAACTCATCTCATCCTAACCTTAACTCCATTCTCTCCCCCTCGATTCAGGCACTTACCACTTGATCCGTGACAACAACCACACCCTCCATCTCCTCGGTAGCTTCCAGTTCCCCAGCTCCGAGCACTTTATCTTCACAATGGATGTGCTGTCCTTATACACATCCATACCCAGTAAGGATGGCCTCCAGGCCCTCTGCTCAATCCTCTCGAAAGACCCATCCATCCCCCTCCAATAATACTCTCCTCCATGACGCCAAAATAGTCCTCACTTTTAATAACATGTCCTTTAACTCCTCCCTTTTCCTCCAAATCCTGGATGTAGACATCGGCACTTGGATGCGCCCCAGCTACGCCTGCCTCTGTTGGCTACATCGAACAGTTCCTGTTCAGCATCTATACAGGCACTGTTCCCCAAATCTTCCACCATTCCATCAGTGACTGCATCGGTGCAGCGTCCTGAACCCAGGCTGAACTGGAGCAGTTCATCGGCTTCCCCCATGACGTCCATCCCACCCTCACATTCACTCGATCTGTCTTGGGCTCCTCCCTCCCCTTTCCTGACCTCTCTATTTCCACCTCCGGTGACAGATGTTTATGACCATCCCACGTACCTCCCATAACGACCCGGTATACACTTTCTCCCACCCAGTATCCTGCAGGAACTCCATCCCATTCTCCGGATTCCTCTGTCTCAGCTGCAACTGCTCGGATGTGGAGACATTCCAATAGTGAGCATCCCAAATGTCCACCTATCTCGCAAAACATGCTTTTCCTCCCTCTGTCATCCAGATAGCCCTCCACCACACCACCTCCATTACCTGTTCTAATGTTCTAACCCCCAATGCAATAAAGACAGAGTTCCTCTTTATCCTCACTTACCACCCGAGCCAGTCACCACATCCAACATATTATCCTCAAACACTTCTACGAACACCACCTCGACGCCACCACCAAGAACATCTTCCACTCCCCACCCCTCTGCCTTCCGCAATTACAGTTTCCTTCAACAGTCCTTGGTTTGTGAAACTCTCCCCAGAGACCCCCGAATCCACAGGTATCTTCCCCTGCAACCGGGAAAAGATGCGAAATCCGCCGGTTGACCACCTCCCACACCTCCATCCAGGGCCCCAAATAGTCCTTCCAGGTCAGACAGAAGTTCACCTGCCTCTCTTCCAAAATGGTTCATGCATCAGATGTTCTTGACGTGGTCTTCTCTACCTCGGTGAGACCGAACGTCAACTTAGGGAATAGCTCACCGAGCGTTGGAACCAGGTCCATAGGGGCCGACTGGACCACCCAGCAGCACCCATTTCAATTCCCCTTCTCACTCCGTTTCCAACATGGCAATCATACTCCGCCTGGGCAGCCTACAGTCCGGAGGATCATCATTTCAAACAACTTCGCTCCCAAAACCCGACTCAATTCCCAGTCCTTCCCCTCATTGCCACTGCTTTCTGCCACCAACCAGATCCATTCCTCCCATTGATCAACCAGGTCATAATCTCTGCCTGTCTTCATCTTTCACACCTCACCAGCCTGCCTCCGCCAGCCCCTTTATCCTCCGTCCCCACCCCCCCCCCCTCCCCACACACACACACCAAGTCCTGAAGAAGGGATATACCGGAAGCATTGACTTCTTCACCTCCTGATGCTTGCTGTTTACTGTGCTTTTCCAGCCTCCTGCCTGTCTACGTTGCTATTTCAGAAGTCAGGTAAAAGTCAACGACAGTGCTGTGGGTCTGGAACCAAATGACCAGGTGAGGATGGCAGATTTCCTTCTCTGAAGATATCTGTGATCCAAATGCATTTTTCTGATAATCCACACTAGAAAAAGACGATGATGTCGAGGACAATACTGAGATAGAGGCCATTTGACTGGATTGCATTGAGGTTCACAAGGAAGGGGGCGTTAGTGATTCTGGAAAGTGCAAAAATATGTAAGCTACCTGGGTCGGATGAGATTTATCCCAGGATTCACTTAGAAGCCAGGGAGGAGATTGCCGAGCCTTTTGTTTTGATTTTTATGTCGTCATTATCGACAGGAATAACACCAGAAGACTAGAAGACAGCAAATGTTGTCCCGTTGTTCAAGAAGGGGAATTGAGACAATTATAGACCAGTGCATCTTACTTCGATTCTCGATAGAGTGCTGCAAAATGTTACGTGAGATAGGATTTATAATCATCTTGGAAGGAATAAGTTCATTAGGGATAGTCAACACAGTTTCGTGAAGGGGAAATCGTGCCTCAAAATATTTTATTTCTTTGAGAAGATGAGCAAACAGGTGGATGAGGATAAAACAGTACATGTGGTGGATCTGGATTTCAGTAAGACACTTGATAAGATTACCCTCGGTAGGCAATTGCACAAAATATGGAGGCATGGGATTGAGGGTGATTTAATGGTTTGGATCAGAAACCGACTAGCTGAATGAAGATAGGAGGTGTGGTTCATGAGAAATATTCATTTGGAGTTCAGTTACTTGTGGTGTACCACAAGGATGTGTTTTGGGTTCACTGCTGTTTGTCATTTTTATAAATGACCCGGATGAGTGCATAGAAGGATAGGTTGGTAAATCGACTGATGACACGAAGGTCGGTAGAGTTGTGGATAGTGCCGAAGGATGTTGTAGGTTACAGAGGGTCATTGAAAAGCTGCAGAGCTGGGCTGAGAGATGGCAAACGTAGTTTTTTGCAGAAAAGTGTGAGGTGCTTCACTTTTGAAGGAGTAATAGTAATGCACAGTACTGGGCTAATGGTAAGATTGTTGGTAGTGTAGATGAGCAGAGATATCTCAGTATCATGTGCATAGGTCCCTGAAAGTTGCCACCCAAATTGATAGACTTGTTAAGACAACATACGGTGCATTAGCTTTTATTGGTAGAAGGATTGAGTTTTGGAACCATTAGATCATGCTGCCGTTGCAGAAAACTCTGGTACGGTTGTGAGAAAGTCTATGGCCTTAAAACTAGTCCTTAAACATTTAGACTAATATATACTGCTGAATTATAGAACACATTTTTGCACACTAGAAAAAATAGATAGGCAGGGATGGTAAGGCAATTAAGAATGTTTGCCTTAACATCAGTGATTCTGTACAAACAGGACACCGAGTGATAACCTTCATAGGGCAGTTCCTTTGTGAAAGTAATAGCAGTGTTTGATTCTGATCTCGAAATGAAACTCAGTATCAATTACCTTCTCTCCCGAATTATTATCATTCACTGTTATCTTTCTCGTTCAGGACATGCAGTGCTTTTGTAAACTTAGTGTATAAAGAAAGCCTATTTGTGATAGTACTGCCTGGGCTCTTAGCGAGCTGATGAATTACTCTCCTGAGTTATTAGAATCCAGTTAGTTTAGCTTCGAGGAATCAGTGTTATGTTGTAACAGTGATGCTATTAATAAATAAAGGGATGACTAAAATAAACTAATCTATTTATAAGAGTTTTTTTTAATTCCAGCCAATCAAAGAGTATGATCTCCGGGACGAACCAAGAGAGGTTGAGTTCACAAGGGATTCCATGGGTCGTCTCTAATCTGTACTTCATCAATTGAGCGCTGTGAGCAGGCTTTCAACAAGGTATATGTTTGAGTGAAAAAGAGGAGCTTCACCTCAGGATCAGATTCGAGACCAATCGGCACACAAGGCAAGGTTTCACCTTGATTGCTCTCGGTCTGCATATTTGTGTAGTGCTTCCCACATTTCACTCTCACGGTACACTGACTGAACTCTCACTCTGAAGATAGACTGATTTTGTTTAATAAGGTACTAAAACAGAATCTTGTGGCGTTAGAGGCCCCTTTCTATTGTGGGGTTAGAGCCCACAGTGTTTTGTTGTGTTAGAGCCCCCTGTAGTAATTGGGGTTAGAGACACTGTGAGAAAGTGAGGACTGCAGATGCTGGAGATCAGAGCTGAAAAAATGTGTTGCTGGAAAAGCGCAGCAGGTCAGGCAGCATCCAAGGAGCAGGAGAATCGCCGTTTCTAGCATATGCCCTTCTTCAGGAATGAGGAAGGTGTGCCATGCAGGCTAAGATGAACGGTATGGAGGAGGGACTTGGGGGAGGGGCGTAGGGAATGCGATAGGTAGAAGGAGGTTAAGGTGAGGGTAATAATGCTGTAGAGGGGGTGAGGGCGGAGAGGTCTGGTAGAAGATTTCAGGTCAAGAAGGCGGTGCTGAGTTCGAGGGTTGGAATTGAGATAAAGTGGTGGAGGGGAAATGAGGAAGCTAGAGTAATCTGCATTCATCCCTTGTGGTTGGAGGGTTCCTCGGCGGAAGATGAGGAGCTCTTCCTCCAGGCGTCATGTTGCCATGGTCTGGTGATGGAGGAGGCCAAGGACCTGCATGTCCTTGGTGGCGTGGGAGGGGAATTAAAGTGTTCAGCCACGGGGCGGTTGGGTTGATTGGTGCGGATGTCCCAGAGGTGTTCTCTGAAACGTTCTGCAAGTAGGCGCCCTGTCTACCCAATGTAGAGGAGGCCACATCGGGTGCAGTGGATGCAGTAAATGATGTGTGTGGAGGTGCAGGTGAATTTGTGATGGATAGGGAAGGATCCCTTAGTGTCTTGGAGGGAAGTGAGTGGGGAGGTGTGGGCGCTAGCTTTGCATTTCTTGTGGTTGTAGGGGAGGTGCCGGGGTTGGAGGTTGGGTTGGTGGGGTGTGTAGACCTGACGAAGGAGTCGCAGAGGGCGTAATCTTTCCGGAACGCTGATAGTGGAGGGGAGGGAAACATATCCTTGGTGGTGGCAGAAATGACGAAGGATGATGCGATGTTTCTGGAGGATGGTGGGGTGGTTAGGTGAGGACCAATGATGTTCTGTCCTGGTGGCCATTGGACGGGCGGCGTTCAAGGGCAGAGGAACGGGAAGTGGAGGAGATGCGGTGGAGAGCATCGTTAACCACGTCTGAGGGGAAATTGTGGTATTTGAAGAAGGAGGCCATCTGGTTTGTTCGATATTGGAATTGGTCCTCCTGGGAGCAGATGCGGCGGAGGCGAAGGAATAAGGAATATGGGATGACGTTTTTACAGGAGGCAGGGTGCGAGGAGGTGTAATCTAGGTATCTGTGGGAGTCGGTCGGTTTATAGTAAATGTCCGTGTTGAGGCGGGTGCCCGAGATAGAAATGGAGAGGTCTAGGAAGGGGAGGGAGGATTCTGAGATGGTCCAGGTAAATTTGAGGTCGGGGTGGAAGGAGTTAGTAAAGTGGATAAACTGTTCAACCTCCCTGTGGAGCACGAAGTAGCGCCGATACAGTCATTGATATAGCGGATGAAAAGGATTTCCAATCCTCCCACTTCCTCCAAACCAAACGAGTAGCCATGGGCACCCGCATGGGCCCCAGCTATGCCTGCCTCTTCGTAGGATATGTGGAACAGTCTATCTTCCGCAGTGACACTGGCACCACCCTCCACCTTTTCGTCCGCTACATCGATGACTGTATCGGTGCTACCTCATGCTTTCACGAGGAGGTTGAACAGTTCATCCACTTCACTAACACCTTTCACCCGACCTCAAATTTAAACGGACCGTCTCAGAGAACACCTCTGGGACACCCGCACCAACCAACCCAACCGCCTCGTGGCTGAAAACTTTAACTCCCCCTCCCACTCCGCCAAGGATATGCAGGTCGTTGGCCTCCTCCATCACCAGACCGTGGCAACACGACGCCTGTAAGAGCGCCTCAACTTCCGCCTAGGAATCCTGCAATCACAAGGGATGAATGCAGATTTCTCAAGCTTTCTCATTTCCTCTCCCCTCCCCCCAACTTATCTCAGTCCTAACCCTCGGACTCAACACCGCCTTCTTGACCTGCAACCTTCTTCCTGACCTCTCCGCCCCACCCCCTCTCCGGCCTATCACCCTCACCTTAACTTCCTTCCACCTATCGCATTCCCAACGCCCCTCCCCCAAGTCCCTCCTCCCTCCCTTTTATCTTCACCTGCTTGGCACACCTTCCTCATTCCTGAAGAAGGGCTTATGCCCGAAATGTCGATTCTCCTGCTCTTTGGATACTGCCTGACCTGCTGCGCTTTTCCAGCAATACATTTTTCAGTAGCGACCACGATGTTTTGTGGGGTTATTACCTCCGTAGTAATTGGGTTAGACCCCCTGTGTTTTGTTGGTTTACAGTCCACTGCAGTGAATGGGGTTGGAGGCCTCTATGTTTTGTGGGGTTAGAGGCCACTCTAGTAATTGCGTTAGAGTGCCCTATAGTAAATGGGGTCAGAGGCCCCTCGAGTTAATGTAGTAGAAGCACCTGTCGTAATTGAGGTTAGAATCCCCTGTAGTAAATAGGGTTAGAGGCCCCTGTAGTTGTTGGGGTTAGTAGCCCCATGTGGTAAATGGGGTTAGAGGCCCCTGTAGTAAATGGTTAAAAGCCCCTGTAGTAACTGATGTTAGTACGCCTGTGGTAATTGGGGTTAGAGTCTCCTGTAGTAAATGAGGTTACAGCCCCCTGTAGTAACTGAAGTTGGAGACCCCTGTCGTAATTAAGGTTAGCGTCCCCTGGGGTAATCGGTGTTTGATTTCCCTGTGTTTAGTGGGGTTACTGGCCCCTGTAGTAATTGGGGTTCGAGTCCCCTATAGATCAGTACTTTTGTGAAGATTTAACATAAGTAGGATAAATAAGGTTGCGACACGAGATAAGATGAAAGACAAATGTCCTCGAACAGAAATAATAAGTCAGTATCCTAATTATGAGAAACAATTAAGGAGAATATCGGCCAAAGCTTCTCAATAGTATAAGGATTGGCCTTTCGGAGGCACACATGTTTAACTCGACCCATTAAAATTGAACAATGGATTTGGGAAAAAAGAAAGGAAAGTAAGCAGAAAGAAGCAATAACGAATGTGACTCTGTTTCAGAGGAGGAAATATTTTATGCCTAACCTCCTGTCAGACAACCTCCTCCAGTGCCTCGCCGGGATGGTCCTCACAGTATGGCCAAGGCGATCGCGCTTCATAAAACAAAAAGCCACCTGAAACCCCTCCCTACACTGATGAACAACGTGCAAAGGTCCATGTCCTTCCCCCAATGAATCATTTGTCCCTGTATGTTAGGAGTGTTACAGTTGCACTGACAAGTGAATTTTAGGCCATTGATTTTGATCAGATCCAATTGCTGCTTTTATAACTAGTTTATATACTTTAACCAGACGGTTAAAGAAAATGATGCATTGCTGATGGAACCAAAGCCTTTCTAGTTTTTCAATGAACGTATTTCAGTTCGACTTTAGAACAACCAGAAGTGCAAGTTAAATTCAAACTAATACAGTTTTAAATTCGTATTAGAAAATTAGGCCACAAAACAGGCTGGCAATTACAACTCTGCCCAATTAGTATTTAAAGGCAGCCAATGGCATTCTACTGTGACTACATTTAACTAATTCAAGATGAAATTACATGTGACTTCTACACGATTATTTTAAAACTGCACCCAGATTCTCCATCCCATCATACTATGGTAGTAGCTGCCTCTAATATAACTTCACATCAAAATTTAGAAGTCTGTCCCTCCTATTCTGCGGTGTCCTGTAAACGTACTCAATACCTCATTGCGGTTCGTCTGAGCCGCTATGAGATTTCATGACTGCAGAATAGGCTTCTCTCCTTTAAATACTACTCCAACATTAACTCCGCTACATTCCTGCAGGACGAACTTCTTGAA
>NC_057725.1:72298346-72303031 GCF_004010195.1 Chiloscyllium plagiosum | reverse complement strand
GAGCTAAACAAGGCACGTTGTACAAGTTTGAATATGAATTAAAAATTCCATTGTGCCGACCACCTTCAAGCAGTGGGAATTGTAGACAAAGCTAATGGTACCTTAAAAGATCATCTTAGCAAGTAGGCAGAAGAAACGCGACTTAATTGGACGCAAATACTCTCAATTTCCCTTTTTAATAGGAGAACCATGACGCAGAAAAACACGGGATTCTCAAAAGCTGAACTGATACATGGAAAGCACCTGAGGCACCATTAACTGCCCAACACTCTGTTGATATGCATGTCATGGCAGAAGAGATGCATAGGCACGTGATTAAGCTAACCAAAACATTCCAGTCTTATCAACAGGTAAAAGAAGCCTATCGAGCACCAGGGAAATAACAAGAAAGAGCTCAAACGTTTAAAGACATTAACACTAGTGACTATGTATTATTGAAAGAATTTAATCGTAAAAAATTGGTCCCCTACTTTAACGGTCCTTATCAAGTTCTTGTGACACTTGAAACTGCAGTAAAGATAGAAGGACAGTCAACATGGGTCTGCACAGGACAATGAAAGCTTGTATCCCCCTCACAGTCTTACTGTTAGTACTGATCCAGGAATCCGATTAAGAACCCAACCCAAGTACATGCGCCAAATGTAACCAACCCATCTGTGATTTCTCAGAATGGCTAAAACCCCAATTTGACTGTATAAATGAAACATCCTGTACGAATACCATTGGAAGTCATGAATGCAGATGCCCAGTTGAAACTCATTTAACCTGTTCACATTGCGTCTCCAAACATCACTCTCGACCTTATTGTCATCCTTGCAACACTTCTATGCCAGTCATCTTGAGATGGCACAATTCTATAACTTCATCCTCTCCGTCAAACAAAAACTGTTACTTTGAAATGTTTGTCTGTTCCCCTCTCAAAATGAACCGTACACATTGCAGTATTGAGCATATAGTACCAAAATCACCAAACCTTAAGGCAACTGCAAACATGAGACTGACCACCTGTAACTTCCCGATGGAATCCTCTCCTATCTGACAGAAATATCTTTCCACGTTTCCTGTATTCAGTAGCTACTGTAATTAACAAGACAATCTGGAAAAATGAAGGCGTACCAAAAATACTATGCTCTGCCAGTCCTGCTTCTGGTACTAATGATTTGTTTATTCAAGCTAAACCCCACGATCCATGTGTTATCTGCACACTCTTCCATCGTTTTGACGTACAGTGTATATGTAGCCATTTAGGCAATCACTCATTTGTGATGGAAAAACCCATTCGGTTTAACAGACTTGGACACCAGATGTTTGATAGCACACACTGTGTACAAGATTCAGCTCTTGATCTGAGTGGACACGTCATTCACTCACAGAAGTGCACCCTTGGAACTCCTCTTAGCCTTGATTGGCTATATGAAAACAAAGCCTACCCATATTTACCCAATGACTGGTACTGACTTTGTGTCCTAGTGCACACCTTACCAGTTTTTACCATCCATCATGAAGCACCTGAAGTAGATGATGAATGGAACGCCCACCATCGTGTGAATCAGTACGGAACAAAAAGTAGAGGAAAAACAAAACGGAACTTACACAACTTCTTCCATCGACAAACTCGGTGGTCCATGTTACTGGGAGGTCTAATTCCTGGCTGGGGTGGTGAGATGGCCCTGGACCAGATAAGTGACCTTGCGTATGATACGAAAAACTTGCTAACTCAACTGCCCACGCTTTGAAGCTGGTGATCAAAGAGTTGCAAGAGACCCGGATGATGACGTGTCAGAATTGGCAAGTGTTAGATTTCCTCCTTGCTAAAAGTAGGAAGCACTTGTTCAGTCAGTGGCCCGCAATGTTGCTCTTACATCAATAATTTCTCAAAAGACATTTTGGACGACAGATGTTATGAACAAAATGGGACAAAACGCAGGGAAGATACCTGCCCCACAGTCATCCGATTCATGTTAATGGAGTGTTATTTGCTGGCTGTGGTCGCTGTGTGGATGGATCTTGTCGGACGTACTGATTGCATTGATCTCATCCTAGGAATATACATTGTCATCCACTTATGCATGAAAGGGAACGTACATTCCTTTTTGCCTAAGCCAAAGAGGGATCTGATTAATTTATCAATGTCTCCCCCTCTACCTCCATGCCCGAACTTTCATGCTGAAATCCAGTATTTTTCAGATTCTGCTCCTCTGGACAATGAATCGCCAGAGGAGGCTCTCGACTTATTAAGAATATAAATCGACTGAATGGATTAAGTATACTTGTATAAGAAAAGTAGTTGCCATGAAATGACAAAAGGAGGGAATGAGAAAGCCTATAGCCTTAAAACTTGTCTGTAAACATTTAGACTAAAATGTAATGCTGAATTATAGAACACATTTACTACACTTGAAAATAGATAGGCAGGAAGTCTTGGAAAAAAGAGGGAACTCAAGGAATGCAGAACATAGGGACATTTGGGCGCACCAAGAGATAACAGGATGCTGTAATGCAATTAAGAACATTTGCCTTAGCATCGGTGAATCTGTGTGAACAGGACACGAAGTGATGACATTCACAGCCATTCCCTTGTAAAACTAATGACAGTGTTTGATTCTGACCCTGAAACGAAACGTCATACTACCAAAAGCTTTATAATTAACGGTCAGATGCTGTTAATTATAATGGATTCTTATTACCGCATGCAAGCAGGGCGTACACAGAGAGGAACAAAGCTTTGATGTTCCAAAACCCTGACTTGAGAATTCAAAAGGACACTAGAGAATGAAATATACTATTTTAGTGCAGAGGCTGTTGGAGCCCGAAGAAAATTTGTACTTATCTGCGATGGATTGAAGTTAATTGAACTTTGGGACTTTATGATATTGAGTAGTCATTACCGGTTATTAAATACATACTCTGTAAAAGGTAATATTGATGAAGCTTTAACTTATTTGTTGTTCTTGCAGACCACTCTACAGATCTTACAGACTGCCTCACTGTCAATTCTAACGAATCAGACCTTATGTCGTACTTGAATTTAATGACAAACCTGAAAAGAAAGCATGCTTAATTCAAAGACTAACGAATCAATTTAAATGCAAGCTTATGGTAACATCTCAGCCTCAGGTACAGAATGATTCAGTGCTTAAAAAGCAGGAGTCTGCTCCGAGCTTAGAAATTATTCTAAGCCGAACATTGTATGTATCAGGAAGCCTTTTTCTGTTCAAAGGTTTGCCCTGCTTGCAAAAATCCATTTTGTAAAATAATTGTATCAGACATGTGAGCTGTGCAAGATTACTTTATGAACTCTCCAATTAGCTTACTATCATCTTGCAGAAGATACCCGAGTATTCGGTCTCTCACAAGCAAACTGTACAACAGTTCCTTCCCTCAAGCTGTCAGATTCCTTAACACAGAATGAACAGATTTCTTTCATATTGCCGCAAGGAAAATGTCTATTACCCATCATTTTTCTGTTACAACGTAACTTGCATGTTTTGCATTTTTATGCACTTTATGATGTGTATGGTTATGTAGTCTGTGCTGTTCATGTACCACCATCGGTACTGGAGGAACGTTCTTCCTGTATCAGTTGTATATGGCAGAAATGACAAATAAGAGCTACTCTACTCTCCTGTACAATTTGCTCCATTAACCCACTCAGCAAACTAGGACGCATCCCACCTGGGTCCAGTTACTTATCTACTTTCAATTACTGCTCCTTTTATTGCTCACTACTCTGCTCACATGCCCAACACTACGTCGGTAATGACATTTAATACCTCTGCAATATCCTTAGCTTCATTCCACAGCTTATCCTGCTTGCTTCTTATGAGCCTGATTCTATTGTTCACTAATTGTTAATGATTAATGCATTAATATATATTTAAAATTGAAAGCTAATAGTTCACCATTTCCAGAAGGATTTATTCCACATTCAGTGATGGATCCGAAAGAACAATAACCATAAGAGGGAGGTCAGTGATGGATCTGGATGGAGGACTTTTACAAGACATGTCAATTCTCCTACTCCTTGGAGGCTGAATGATCTGCTGTGCTTTTCCAGCATCACTCTAATGTAGTCCTCGCTTCTGCCCAATGGGGAATAAATTCTGACCTCAGCAGCAGTGCACACATTTAGTGTGTGAGAAGATTCACATTTTAATCAGTGAGTGAAATGTTCTTGTTTAAAGAGAGCAGCTCCTACCCTCGAGTGCTGAAGGAATCCTCTCAGAAATATTTTCACACTTGTTCGCATGGTGTTTGAGTGGCCAGTGTTATTGCCGTCAGATTTCTGATTCTGTTTTTGTCATTTCTGTATGATGTACTGAGTAGCAACACTCCTTCATAATTGAGATTAAACTTGTTATTGTAATTAGTTTGATCATTGGCAGAAATTTGAAAAACAACAACAAAGCTGAGAAACGCTGTCACTTTGATCTCCCCAAGGAGCTTCCGCACAGTATAAGGCAGCGTCTCTTGGAATGCGTCAGCTTAGAGTTTCAAACAAGGTGCTTGTCAGCTGCCTGAAGGGCCAGATCACCTCGCACGGGAAAATGCATCGACCAATTGATCACGTGCAGAAGGTGTTCGACACCATCCTTGCTGTTACTGGCATCCCAGGTATGGCGCTATGACAATTGAACTTGTCTTAATCTGCTGTTGATCTGCTCTCTGGTTTTACCGTTTGAACA
>NC_057725.1:72293532-72295374 GCF_004010195.1 Chiloscyllium plagiosum | reverse complement strand
GTGAAGGGGAGAGTTTGGTTTGTGAACAGTTTGCCAGTCCTGTGACTGAGTTGTGGGTGAGGTTTCTATTGGGATTGTGCTCCTGCTCGATTTGGAGCTGAGAACTGGAAGAATCTATTCAACTCAATCAAATATATCCACCACAACCAAAAAAAAAAATCACAGGCAGCCTTCTGCTCTCCTAGGAGGGAGTGGAAGCTCGTTCTCTGTGCAAACTCCATAATCTTTGTAGCGATTAGACTGGATGACAATGTGGGGTGCTTGTGAATGTCTTAAAATTGAAACACACTAAACCCGGACCACTTCCACTCAAACATTGCAGCGTTTTTTTGCTGGTAAAACCATATTATTGTTACTCTCTGGAACAGGCGGGGGGAGATTGTGATCATTAATTCACCACATTTTTTCCCATTTGTATCCCACAGTTAATTTGCTGTCAATTGTTATCCTTTCCCGTGGAAAGTGTGGTGTTACACCTTGCACTACACGCTACCTCGTGGTTATGGCTGCTGCCGATCTGATGGTCATTATCACTAACGTTAAACTGTGGAGATTTTCCTCTTTCTATTACCAGCAGTCTTTCCTGGACATCACTCCAGTGTGTAGTGTTGCTGGGGTGCTGTTACGTGAAGAAGGATTCCTGAAGAAGGGCCTGTGCCCGAAACGTCGAATCTCCTGTTCCCTGGATGCTGCCTGACCTGCTGTGCTGTTCCAGCAATAAAGTTTCAACTTTGATCTCCAGCATCTGCAGACCTCACTTTCTCCTGCTGTTACGTGGAGCCAGAACTGCTCTGTCTGGTTCACCGTCACTTTCTCCTTTGATCGATTTGTGACCATTTGTTGTCAGAAGCTCAAAACAAAATATTGCACTGAGAAAACTGCAACTGTCGTTCTCACAACAACCTGCACCCTGCTCTGTTTGGAAAACATCCCCTTCTATTTTCAATATGAGCCTTGGAAAATAATCAACAATGTGCCATTCTACTGTATAACAAAACCAAGTTACTTTACTGAGACTTGGTGGGTGGTATTGGATTGGCTTGATACAGTGTTGACCCCTTTATTGCCATTTACTTTAATTCTGTTGCTGAACGCTCTGACAGTCAGACACATTTTAGTGACCAGTTGGGTCCGGAAGAGGCTGAAGGGTGAGAACAAAGGAGAGAATCACAGAGACCCAGAGATGGAGACCAGAAGGAAATCTGTGATTTTGCTCTTCACCATCTCTGGGAGATTCATCCTCCTGTGGTAAATCGATGTTGTAAGTTCCTTGTATTATATCATTCAAGGAATCTATCCTGACAGTTACTCGGGTTCTCTGAGTCACTACAGGAAAGTTGGGTACATGCTGCGAAACCTAAGTTGTTGCACAAACACATTTATTTATACAGCAACATTGTCTCGGTTCAGAGCAAAGATCAGTAACACAGTAAAGTACCTAGTTACAAAAATTTCTTGTGTTATAAATAAATAAAACTCCTCAGCAACCATACTGTAGGGTCTTATTGATTCAAAACCATGAAAGGACTTTTAAAATACTTTTACTCGTAGGATGTGGGCACCACTTTCTCACCCAGCATTTGTTGACCGTTATTAGTTGCCCCTTGAGAAGGTGGTAGTGAGCTGCATTCTTGAATCGCTGAAGTCCATGTGCTATAGCCTAACCCACAATACCCTGGGGAAGTAAATTCCAGGAATTTGACCCAGCAACAGTGAAGGAATGGCAAGATATTTCCAAGTCAGAATGATGAGTGGCTTGGAGGGGAAACTACAGGGGGCGCTGTTCCCCGGTCTAGGCTCCCTTTCTCCTTCGAGGTATAAGTGATTGTGGGTTTTTAAAGT
>NC_057725.1:72291676-72293032 GCF_004010195.1 Chiloscyllium plagiosum | reverse complement strand
TATGTTGGTCAGAATGTGGTTCAGAGTCCATGTTGCATCAATTGGTTGTGTGGGCAGGCACTAAGGAAGGATCCAGGATAATCATCCCCCTTGATTGGCACCACATTTACAAACATCCACTCCCTCCATCACCGATACCCAATAGCAGCAATGTGTACAATCTTCAAAAAAACACAGCAGAAATTCACCAAAGATCCTGAGACACCACTTTAAAAACCCACAATCCCTTCTACTTCGAAGAAGAAAGGGAGCCTAGACCGGGGAACAGCGCCCCCTGTAGTTTCTCCTCCAAGCCACGCACCATTCTGACTTGGAAATATCTTGCCATTCCTTCACTGTTGCTGGGTCAAATTCCTGGAATTTACTTCACCAGGGTATTATGGGTTAGTCTATAGCACATGGACTTCAGCGATTCAAGAATGCAGCTCACCACCACCTTCTCAAGGGGCAACTAATGACGGTCAATAAATGCTGGGTGAGAAAGTGGTGCCCACATCCCACGAGTGAAAATATTTTAAAAGTCATTTCACGGTTTTGAATTAATTAGACCCTACAGTAAGGTTGCTGAGGAGTTTTATTTATTTATAACACTAGAAATTTTTATAACTAGGTACTTTACTGTGTTACTGATCTTTGCTCTGAACCGAGACAATGTTGCTGCATAAATAAATGTGTTTGTGCAACAACTTAGGTTTCGCAGCATATACCCAACTTTCCTGAAGTGACTCAGAGAACCCGAGTAACTGTCAGGATAGATTCCTTGAATGATATAATACAAGAAACTTACAACATCGATTAACCACAGGAGGATGAAGCTCCCAGAGATGGTGAAGAGCAAAATCACAGATTTCCTTCTGGTCTCCATCTCTGGGTCTCTGTGATTCTCTCCTTTGTTCTCACCCTTCAGCCTCTTCCGGACCCGACTGGTCACTAAAATGTGTCTGACTGTCAGAGCGTTCAGCAACAGAATTAAAGCAAATGGCAGTAAAGGGGTCAACACTGTATCAAGCCAATCCAATACCACCCACCAAGTCTCAGTAAAGTAACTTGGTTTTGTTATACAGTAGAATGGCACATTGTTGATTATTTTCCAAGGCTCATATTGAAAATAGAAGGGGATGTTTTCCAAACAGAGCAGGGTGCAGGTTGTTGTGAGAACGACAGTTGCAGTTTTCTCAGTGCAATATTTTGTTTTGAGCTTCTGACAACAAATGGTCACAAATCGATCAAAGGAGAAAGTGACGGTGAACCAGACAGAGCAGTTCTGGCTCCACGTAACAGCAGGAGAAAGTGAGGTCTGCAGATGCTGGAGATCAAAGTTGAAACTTTATTGCTGGAACAGCACAGCAGGTCAGG